>NC_066538.1:9639043-9641543 GCF_024679095.1 Eriocheir sinensis
CGCTTTCTCGAGTGGAAGGAATAGGTACATGGGAGTATATGGCTCGTAAGAACAGGGTGAGGGCGCAGGGTGACGTGGGGTGACGTGGCGACGGAGGGCGAGAGATGAGATGACAGGCAGGGAAAGAGTGAGAGAAGAGGGGATTAGAGAAGTGTACGAAAGGGAAGATGGGAGGGAGGGGAAGGTAGGAAGGGAGGAAGGGAGGAAGGGCGAGAGATGAGATGATAGGCAGGGAAAGAGTGAGAGAAGAGGGGATTAGAGAAGTGTACGAAAGGGAAGATGGGAGGGAGGGGAAGGTAGGGAGGAAGGGAGGAAGGGCGAGAGATGAGATGACAGGCAGGGAAAGAGTGAGAGAAGAGGGGATTAGAAAAGTGTACGGAAGGGAAGATGGGGAGGAGGAAGGGAGGAAGGGAGGAAGGGCGAGAGATGAGATGACAGGCAGGGAAAGAGTGAGAGAAGAGGGGATTATAAAAGTGTACGGAAGGGAAAATGGGAGGGAAAGAAAGGGAAGGGAGGAAGGGCGAGGAAAGAGAGGTAGACTATAGAGATTAACGTTCCTCCTTTGACCTTAATCTACTACTTTACTACATGAATGACAAACAAACAAGCAAAAAACAGAGACAGATCAGTATATGGTCAAAGGATCATGTGGGATAAATACTTAAAAAACACAAAGGAGTGATATTTTACTCGCAATCAGACACCCAACATTGTAAGGCCAGAGATCACTGAATAAACTCTTCGACCCTCAACAAGACCATGCTTACAGGGAGGGCATTGTTAGGTGAAGCATTGAGTAAGGCTGCATGACTCTTGACTTTTCATTTGAATCTGAATAATGTTAAAGAGGATGAAAATGATGATGATAATGATGATAAGAAGGAGGAGGAGGAGGAGAATAATGTGAGTGAGTGAGTGAGTGAGTGAGTGAGTGAGTGTGTGTGTGTGTGTGTGTGTGTGTGTGTGTGTGTGTGTGTGTGTGTGTGTGTGTGTGTGTGTGAGTGTGTGTGTGTGAGTGAGTGAGTGAGTGTGTGAGTGAGTGTGTGTGTGTGTGTGTGTGTGTGTGTGTGTGTGTGTGTGTGTGTGTGTGTGTGTGTGTGTGTTACGCCTGAGTTAATAAATCAGGATGCGCCTGATTTAATTAACTATTACATAAGGCCGAAAACAAAGTAAAGAAACAAAGACAAAAGCATAAAAAAGATTAAGCCAGACTGCCGGACAAAGAGTGTTGTTCGCATCCAGCGTGAGACAAAAAAGAATATATTTACACAAAAGTTTCTCAATATAATTTCTGTCTGTCTGTCTGTCTGTCTGTCTGTCTCTCTCTCTCTCTCTCTCTCTCTCTCTCTCTCTCTCTAACTCGATGAAACAGGTAACAGAGGTATTCGGCGCTAGAAAATGGATTAGGAAAACTTGCTGAAGACAAGACGCCCATTAACATCCTATTTTGGGGCGGTTCTGCATAAATATATATTCCTCCTCCTTCTCCGGGGTGAGAAAGGCGCGACTCCCTGTGCTGGCGGCAACTTTTGACCTTTCCCTCCCATCGCCTTGGAGTGCCAGGCCGAGGAGCTGCCCCACGACGCGAGTGCCTTTGTAGACGCCAAAAATTATTTAACGGGGGAGATAATTAACTTGATGTTCCCCCTGCCACTCAGCACACTACTCTCTCTCTCTCTCTCTCTCTCTCTCTCTCTCTCTCTCTCTCTCTCTCTCTCTCTCTCTCTCTCTCTATCTATCTATCTATCTATCTATCTATCTACCTACCAGAAAGCATATCCTCGCAGGTATTCCAAATAAAAACTATCACAGAAACTTATGCAACATCAGATTACTGGAAATTATTTTGTCCAAGCAACGTATGAAAACGTACAAAAAGGCTGAAGATGGCTCGTAGCACAACGCATAAAAGCATTTATAATTCATTATGATTTTAAAAATGAGAACATCCTGAAAGTTACTGTTAAGCCTCCCAATCACGTCGCACTAATTAATTTATGCATTCCCAGAAAAGATTGAAGGCGAGGCACCACCCTCCTTGCGCCATACTTGCTGCCTCACTGTAATAACGCAGTGTGCCCTGTCGATTGACTCTGCTCGGCGCGCGTGGCAGGCCTAACAGGGTGGCATCCAAAGGGCAAGTGGCGGAGCTCCAACCAGAATCCCATATCAATCGATTCTCCAATTTTTCACCGTGGATAAAGCAAATAAAAGTACAAAGCAAGAGAAACCGGAGAAAAAGTCGAATGGGAGGCTGAAGCACGTATTATTATGTGAAATCTATCTCTTTAAACACTACCTTTTTTTTCTAGGGGGACAAAAAAAATAAAACAACACGCTCCATCTACTTTTAAATGCCACCATATGCCGAACGCCCAGCCAGGCCATTGATCCCTAGCCCTACACAGCGGCAGGAGGCCCAGCGAGCTACTGCCAGCCTGCCTATTGACTACTGCGAGGAAATGACCCGCACCCTTCTCTGTGTGGTCTGTGTAATATT
>NC_066538.1:9644043-9671543 GCF_024679095.1 Eriocheir sinensis
GAGAGGAGATGTGAAGTTTCCAGTTGAGATTTTGAGTAAAGGATAGACCGAGGATGTTTAGTGTTGAAGATGTTGATAGCTGAGTGTTGTCGAAGAATAGGGGATAGGTGTTTGGAAGATTGTGTCGAGTTGATAGGTGGAGAAATTGAGTTTTTGAGGCATTGAAGGACACAAGGTTCCTTCTGCCCCAATCGGAAATGATAGCAAGGTCTGAGGTTAAGTGTTCTGCAGCCTCCAGTCTGGAGTCGTGTACTTCCTGTTGAGAGGGTCTTCTATTGAAAGAAGTTGAATAATGCAGAGTGGAGTCGTCGGCGTATGAGTGGACAGGACAGTTTGTTATGGAAAGAAGATCATTGATGAATAACAGGAAGAGAGTAGGTGATAGGACAGAACCCTGTGGAACACCACTGTTGATAGGTTTGAGGAAGAACAGTGACCGTCTTCCACCGCAGAGATAGAACGGCCGGAAAGGAAACTGGAGATAAAGGAACTGAGAGAGGGATAGAATCCGAATGAGGGCAGTTTAGAAAGCAAAGACTTGTGCCAGACTCTATCGAAGGCTTTCGATATGTCTAGCGCAACAGAGAAAGTTTCACCGAAACGGCTAAGAGAGGATGACCAAGAGTCAGTTAAGAGAGCAAGAAGATCGCCATTAGAACGCCCCTTGCGGAACCCATACTGGCGATCAGATAGAAGGTTAGAAGTGGAAAGGTGCTTTTGAATCTTCCGGTTAAGGATTGATTCAAAAGCTTTAGATAGACAGGAAAGTAAAGCTAAAGGGCGGTAGTTTGAGGAATTGGAACGGTCACCCTTCTTAGGCACAGGCTGTACAAAGGTATACTTCCAGCAGGAAGGAAAGGTAGATGTTGATAGACAGAGACGAAAGAGTTTGACCAGGCAGGGTGTCAGCACGGAAGTACAGTTTTTAAGGACAATAGAAGGCACTCCATCAGGTCCATAAGCCTTCTGAGAGTTGAGGCCAGAGAGGGCATAGAAAACATCATTTGGAAGAATCTTAATAACAGGCATAAAGGAGTCAGAGGGGGGATGAGTAGGAGGAATATGCCCAGAGTCGTCCAAGGTGGAGTTCTTACAGAAAGTTTGAGCGAAGAGTTCAGCCTTAGAGACATATGAGACGGCAGTGCTGCCATCAGGGTTAAGGAGAGGAGGGAATGAGGAAGAAGTGAAATTGGAGGAGATATTTTTGGCTAGATGCCAGAAGTCACGGGAAGAATTAGAAGAAGCAAGGTGTTGACATTTTCTATTGATAAAAGAAGTTTTGGTAAGTCGGAGAATAGATTTGGCACGATTCCGGGCTGAAATGTAAAGGTCATAGTTAGCGGGAGTTCGAAGGCTCTGA
The DNA here is from genome assembly GCF_024679095.1 of Eriocheir sinensis. NCBI lineage: Eukaryota > Metazoa > Arthropoda > Malacostraca > Decapoda > Varunidae > Eriocheir > Eriocheir sinensis. The sequence continues at coordinate 9,645,404 of NC_066538.1, forward strand.
AACCTTTTGTGAGCTGCCTCTCTATCTTTAATAGTACGAGAACAAGCATGATTAAACCAAGGCTTTTTAGCATGAGGAGTAGAGAAAGATCGTGGAATGTCTGCCTCCATTCCAGAGACAATCACCTCTGAGATGCGCTGGGCACACACAGAGGGGTCTCTCTCCTGGAAGCAGTAATCATTCCACGGGAAATCGGAAAAGTACATCCTCAGGTCGTACCACCGAGCTGAAGCAAAATGCTAGTAGCATCGCCTCTTCGGTGGGTCCAGAGGATGTACGGGAGCAATAGGACAGGAAACAGAAATAAGGTTATGATCGGAGGAGCCCAACGGAGAGAACAGTTTGACAGAGTAATCAGAAGGATTAGAGGTAAGGAAGAGGTTTAGAATGTTGGGCCTGTCTCCAAGACGGTCGGGAATACGTGTAGGGTGCTGAACCAACTGCTCTAGGTCGTTGAGGAGAGCAAAGTTGTAGGCTTGTTCACCAAGCTGGTCAGTGAAAGAGGATGAAAGCCAAAGCTGGTGGTGAACATTGAAATCTCCCAAGATGGAGATTTCAGCGAAGGGAGAGTGAGTCAAGATGTGCTCCACTTTAGAATTCAAATAGTCAAAGAATTTTACATAGTTAGTAGAGTTAGGTGAGAGATAAACAGCACAGATGTATTTAGTAATAGAATGACAATGAACTCTTAGCCAGATGGTGGAAAATTCAGAAGAGTCGAGGTCGTGGGCACGAGAGCAAGTGATGTCGTTGCGCACGTAGGCGCAACATCCAGCTTTGGATTGAAATTTAGGATAGAGATAGTAGGAGGAAACAGAGTAGAGGTTGCTGTCAGTAGCCTCAGAAACCTGTGTTTCGGTGAGGAAGAGAAGATGAGGTTTAGAGGAGAGATGGTGTTCCACAGAATGAAAATTAGAACGAAGACCACGAATGTTGCAAAAACTGAAGGAGGTTCGAGAAGTTATCAGGACGCCTCTCAAGTCGGCAGCCAGAAGGGGAGTCCTCCCTGGAGGAATTTAAGGTTCCCTCCCCCCCCCAGGCGGGGACTCTGAGGCAGTGTTGTTTTTCGCCATTTTGAATTTTGAATTTTGGGAAAAGGTGTGAGTGTTGTGAGAATGTAGTGTGGTGTAGAAAGAGAGAGGAACTGTCTTTAGAGAGCATGCTGAACTGCTCTCTGGTGTTGATGAGACAAAAGGGAAACGGTTAGTGAGGACATGGGAAGGGTCTTTGAAGGGCTTCAGCACCCTCCTCGCTTCCCATATATCCTCACCGGGAGTAGCTCACGCCCGTTCGGTAGGTGTCTTCCTACCTGTGTGTGTGTGTGTGTGTGTGTGTGTGTGTGTGTGTGTGTGTGTGTGTGTGTGTGTAATCCACCACGGCCTGATCACGAGTTGGACTCGCTTTCGCCAGCAGGTACCCTCACGACGTGAGCAAGTGCTCATTATTGTCGATTACTGGGTACTGCCAGGACCTCACACACCACACACCCCATCCCCCTTCCTCAAGGGTGAACAGTAACCACTACTGGTCAACGAAAAGAATCCGGCCTAAGTGGGGCTCGAACCGCTGCCTGTTTGGCCGTGAAGTCTTTCACCACACACACACACACACACACACACACACACACACACACACACACACACACACACACACACACACATACACACACACACACACATACGTGAATATATATATATATATATATATATATATATATATATATATATATATATATATATATATATATATATATATATATATATATATATATATATATATATATATATATATATATATATATATATATATATATATATATATATATATATATATATATATATATATATATATATATATATATATATATATATATATAGATACATGTATATATCTAGATATATATCTATATATATATATCTATATATATCTATCTATATATATATATATATATATATATATATATATATATTATAACGAACGAGTGCCAACTGTAATTATACATTTTTTTTTCTAAAAAATCAAATTCACATTCTCTTTGACGTGTAATTCAGCAATCTATTTACATGAGTCGGCCAACAAACCCTTCAACGACTCCACAAACTTGTCGAGCACGATGGGAAAATAAATCATAACTGGAAGGAACGAGTGGAAAAAGTCTGTAAACATAACCTGATAAAAAAAGTGCAAATAAACAGAGTGGAATGCGGAACTGTTGGCAGCGTGTTGCTGTGCATGGCAGCACAGCAGTGAACGTGAAGCAAATTTTCTTGAATAATAACAACGATCGGGAACGACGATGAGACGAGAGGAGAGGTATGCACTAGAAAGAAGCCTGGACGCCGAGACAAAGAAAGGCAGGTGCGAGGCGTGGGCGAGGCGGAGGCAAGGAGAAGGTGGATGCTTGTGTGGGACGGGGAGGTGGGGGGTGGGGGGCACCTGTACATACTATTAAGGAAAGGGAAGGCAAGGCTGGTCAGCGACACAAACAAGAAGAAATCACTTAGTGGTAACTTTTAACAATAATCGGTTCAGAGGGCGAGCAAACAGGTGTGACTTTAATGACTCTTTATGTAACTTTAATGCAGCTAGCTGGCAGGCGAGTTACAACACACAACTATGTTCTCAGGTGGAGCTGCAGCACGAGCATCAGTAACAGAGTTGAAGAGATAAACACACGTGCGGGCGGGCCCCGCATTCACCGCGTTCTGGAAGACGCGGATTCTAATCCACCCACTACTACCTGGGATTTTTCAGTCACCGCCGAGTGCCCTCAGACTACTGACATGCTGTCCAGAAGACCACCCATCAACCCGGACTCTTGAAGAACCGTTCAAGTGAATCAAGAATGAGTTCCAGGGGGCAGCATGGGCAAAGAGAAGATGGCGCCACTTAAAATTGCCTGCGCCATGACGGGCTTGGGCAGACCACAAGGCCCCTGAAGAAAGCCTATATATATATATATATATATATATATATATATATATATATATATATATATATATATATATATATATATATATATATATATATATATATATATATATATATATATATATATATATATTAAATTCAGGTAAATTTTGAAGAAAATGGTGTTGGTTAGTCTACGTATTTTTTTTTCTGTAAAGCCCAATGAAGCTTTATATATATATATATATATATATAGTTGAGATTTGATGATAAGGATGAACGAGGATGTCAACTGTAGAAGGTGACAGCTAGTGTTATATGAAGAATAGAGGATAGTTGTTTGGAAGATTGTGTCGAGTTGTGGGTGGGAAATTGAGTTTTGAGGCGTTGAAGGACACCAAGTTTATCTTGTCCCAAGCAGGAAATGATAGTAAGTTTTGAGTTAAATGTTTATATATATATATATATATATATATATATATATATATATATATATATATATATATATTATTTTTTTTTTTTACGTTGTTGCCTACTGGTGCCGGTAAGCTTCTTCCAGGTGGGGCCTGATGGTCGGCCCAAGGCTTCTTTCAGGTGGGGCCTGATGGTCGGCCCAGCCCGTTCTGGCGCAGGCGAGTGTTTATAGTGGCGCCATCTTGCATTGGCTCATGCTGCCCCCCGGAACTCGTTCTTGATTCACTTGGACGGCTTTCTCTAGAGTCCGGGTTGATGGGTGATCTTCAGGACAGCATGTGGGTAGTTTTAAGCCACTCGGCGGTGACTGAAAAATCCGAGTGGTAGCGTGAGGATTCGAACCCGCGTCGTCCATCACGCGGCGAATGTGGGTCCAGTACGCTATCACTTCGGCCACCGCCTGAGCTGTAGCTCAGTTTCAATCTCCTTTAAACTTTTTTTGCAGAAAGAGGGTGTCAACTGTATAGCCTCATTTAACTTATTGATGTTAATGATGACCTTGCGTTTGTGCACACTCCTCTTTCTACGCAATGAACTAATCAGTGCCTTAGGGTCAACCTCCTTTTCCAGACTTTCCTTACTTGTTGCAGACATAATTAAGAATATGTAAAAGTATGTTTACCAATAAAATTTTACTTAAAATTACCTACAAATTTATCTAATCACTCATTGTGGAGTAGTAACGAGCACGCCCCCCAGCCGGCAGTCCCCAGGACTCGAATGCAACTATCCCGGTAACATTCAGTTGAATGAGACCAAGGCCTGTACCAAGAGTCATGAAGGTTTAGCGACGAAGATCAAAGGGAAGGATGATGCATACCTACTGAGAGTCACTAGCATTTTCGTAACGAAGATTTGCGGGAGAGACAAAGGGCAGGCAAAGTCTACCCCGTGTCTTCCCTTATACCTTCGAGGAAAAATATGTTTATTTTCCACTTTTGGTGCGGCAAATAGTTGTGGTTCAGCTAAAACAGTGGTTCCCAAGCTTTTTCTGGTCGTTACCCACTTTTCATACATGAGCCTTGTCCATGCCCCCCCCCCCCTCCCCCCAACCAAAACCCGTGACTACAGTGACTGTCTACATTTCTATACTCATTAGGTCCATATAAAAACATTCTAGCATTTCCTGTAATTATGCAGAGCTTACTTACCATTAAATGGGTGCTGATGTTAAGTTCATATAACACTGAAGTATTCACAGGTGGGGTCAAACTGATTACATAGGGAGGCACACACGGTGATCAATATTGCAACTGTGAATGTGTGGATAACTCTGAATAATTTGAACATCCTTGCTGATACTCGAGAATCAAGACCCTAGGTTATCATACAGAATCCATAGCTTTGGAAGCCTTAAAACTATGTTGAGTTAAAATTATCTACTACCCTTAAACATCTCCAGGACTTGTTTTATGTCAAGAACACAGAATCAGATAAAATAAGGTAATTACACAGACAAAAAAAAAAAAAAAAAAAAATGTGACGCATTACTCACGTGCCTGGCAGCAAGGCATTGCACAAATCTGAGCTGAACCTGTCAGTTCCCTCCACTAGCTGCCTACCCGCTAAACTCCTTTGGTTTTATCAGTACATAGCCTCAGAATATGGCCCCCTGCATTCTGTTATATGGCCCCCCAGTTTGGGAACCACTGAGTTAAAACAACCTGAGAAAATATTTTCCCTAATTGGAAAGTCGTATATCATAGTTGCAGCGAATATGTTTGTCTTGTTTACAACAACAGTACGCGCCTTCAAAGCACAGAGGAACCAGCCAGGAGGGAACCTTCGTAGCTCATCACCTACCTTTTCTACGACTTTATTTTTTTTTCTTTTGAAAATCTACCATAATGATAATTGTTTTCTTTATTGAGCACGTTATGTAAACATGCAAAGAGCGAGATAGATACCTTGATGGGTCGAGAACAGGAAGTGCAAGGTAGGGAGGTTGTGGTCAGGGCGTAATTATTGTCTACCCAGTGGGCACAGATGTAGATTTTCACTGGGTAGTATGGCTGTAATAGCACTGTGTGTGCGTGCATTATATCTGGTAGGTGGAAAGTAGGCTGCAGTGTGTGTATGTGCATTATATCCTACTTTACCTTCCCAAGCGACCTGTAGTAAGTATTGAAGGCACGGTCTGAGGCCGTGCCTACATTGTCGAAGGGAAGGTACGCGGCTCCATCTTCATGACTCTTGGTACGGGCCCGAAGCTGCTGCACCGCACCCCAGGCCTGCGATGGCAGAAAGGGTGCTTCGCTCCTCCGGGTATGGTAAACTACCATTCCGGGTTGTTTAGGTAGCACTGGTAGTCCCCATCGTCTAAGGTCAGTGTCTTAATTGCCTCCCAGACCCCCGCTCGAGAACTTTCTCGAACGAGTGGCCGACTAAGCGAACCAGCCACGTACCTCATTTGCTCGACTGACCTATAAGTATTTAAACAAGGCGGCAGTCATTTAAATGGAGGTGGCCTTTTGTGAAAAGAAGTTTATTTAAGTAATTTGTGTTTACTTGTGGCAGGCGCCGATCGCCTGGCCGGTTTTGTTTACACCGTGATTTACCGAGCGAATTTACACTTGAGTTACTCTTTCTGAAATACGTATGTGCAAACAACTACGCTTACTTATTCTGAAATATATGTGTAAACAACTACTTTACTTATTCTGAAATATGCCTCGGTAATGTTACTTATTCTGAAATATGTTGCTATTTTAACAACGCGCCATGGATCGCACTCACACGTTGCCAACTTTCCTTTAATAATGGATAGATCACCCAGCTAAGGACTCACTAACAGTTAACGACACAACAAATAGGGCCCCAGCTGAGTTTAACCTGTGAATCACCCTAAAAAGCTAGAGAGCTGGGGACCGAAGCCGGTCGCTGCTGGATAGCTCTGGACGCTGTCCTCCAATCTTTAAAAAATCCTCCTCTATAGGTTCCTTGGGCTTTACTATGCGGAGGTGGACGGTATGCTCAGGCAAGATTAAAATTTTTTCGGTGTCTGATGTAATTTTTCACTTTCCTGCAGGGCCAGAGCACAAAGGGCACGTGCCCAGGGCCCCGCGCTCTTATGGGCCCCGCACTCATCTAACAATCTATATACTCGTACAGGGCCGTAGTACGCCGTACCCAGAAAGGGGAGGGGCCGGCGGTGTCGGGCGACCCCACCCCCCCACCCCCCATCTGTTAAAATGTCCACTTTCTGAGAGAGTCAAAACGAAAACTGGTACCTTTATGATGCATTTCTAGAGAACTCAGGATTTTCTTTATTTATTTTCAGTATATAAGTATCGGAATCGTATATTGAATATTATAGAGCAAGATTTCAAGGCCTAGGAAAAATCTTTGTGACCTCATTCCTCACATGCAAGCAGAAAGTATATTTTAGTGCAGGCCACTATCATCATTCGGCACTTCGAAGAGGAAATAAGGGAAGACTTCCTTGCCTTTGTTCCACGCCCAAGACCTCACCGGTAAAGATTTAGCCTGGCTCCTTTTGCGCACCGTTGAAGACCTCGGATTGGACATGGCCATGTGCAGGGGACTTGGTTTCGATGGGGTAACTACCATGATGGGAAAATTCGAAGGGTGTGCCGCAGTACTCATGAAGAAGTACACCCTGGCCAAGCCAATCCAATGCTTTAACCACCGGCAGAATCTAGTACCTCGCCAAGCGCGAAAAGCTTGCTCCTCTATGCCCCATCAGGTGGATTGAGAGGCATGACGCAGTGCTGGTTTTCGTTGAATTTCTGCCTGTCATCGCTGTTTTTCTCGAGGAAGAACTTGACGCCACCGCTGGGCTCCTTTTCATCGCCATACGTGTCCCCCGCTTTCTCGTTGGACTGGTTGTAGTGGAGTGTATATTGGCACATACTCTCGAGCCGAGCCGAACTCTTCAGGGAAAAGATGGCGACCTGGTGTCAGCCTATGCCACGATTCGTGGCATCGATACCATTTTTGCCAAGTTCAGAGCAGATGCGGAGAATCATTTCCACGACGTGTTCATTAAAGCGGAAGAGCTTTTGGTCGAGGTGGGCATACCTGTCAAGTCTTACGTTTTTTGCGTAAGTCTTACGTAATTTCGGTGATTTTCAAGTCTTGCGGCGTAAGTAGAAAATCTTACGTTTTTTCTCCGCTTGCGATGTTTTTTTCTTTTCAATATGTTAGTTTTAAACAATTTGAAATATATCATACGCGTCATATTTAAATTCATGTGAGCGTGCTGAGTAACGGTTACTGTTACGGTTAGTGTGTGTGTGTGTGGGGGGGGGGAGGTACCTCGTGCACCCTGCTTGAGTCCGTCGGAGCCATACCTGTCAAGTCTTACGTTTTTTATACACAAACTTATGGTCTCTAACGCAAAATCTTACAGTAGCATGACACCATCCCTGTGCCACGACTCTGTGTACGACAAACCCAGCGATCAAATGTTCCGTGCGAGAATGCTGAGGAGTACCTAATACCGCCGGGCGGTGTACATTCCGTTCGTGGACCACGTCTTGGCTGAGTTGAAGAGTCGGTTCGGCGACGACACAGTGCCTGTCGCACTTCAGCTCAAGCAACTCCTCAAAGGCCCCGAAACGGATGTTGCGGCTGTGCTTCAAGCGGCGAAGCTCTACGAGCTCGACATCGAATCCCTAACACTCCTGAAGGTGGAGGCGGAGCGCTGGGGATTATCTGTTCCGGTCTTCCAAACTATCAAAGAAGCCAGCACCAGCATGTTCCCCAATCTCGTCATTTTCTTGAAAACTCTGTTGACGCTTCCAGTCTTCAACGCGGAAGCCGAGAGGTCTTTCTCAGCATTGAAAAGTCTGATAACCTATCTGAGGAGTACCGTCGGCCAAGAGCGCCTGCACGGACTTGCCCTCCTCTGTGTCCACTATGATATCCCTATTTCAGTCTAGAGAGTGATAAGCAAATTCGGCGAAAAAAACGCCGACTACTCTTTGCTTAGTGAGGCACTTGGTGAATACTTGGGAATTTGTAAATATATTTCTTTAGATCAGCCAATCTTTGCAAACGTGTTACCTTAATCCCATGTAAAATAAGCCCTATAAGAATTCTTTTTTATCTTCAGCTGTGTCTAATTTTACATATTAACTCTTTTTGTAAAGGTTAGGTTTGTAATTTATATATGACCTGTATTATGATCACCCTTGCTGCTTACATATCGAAATAAACGTTTAGTTCTCTTCGAATGCTCGTATGGTGATGATTTCTACCTGTTCAGATTTGCCTTTTCACTGGTCGGATGTACAATTTGAATTGTTTCTTGTTATTGCTTGCCAGCTTAAATACTGATTGCAGTTCATATATATATATATATATATATATATATATATATCTATAAATATATATATATATATATATATATATATATATATATATATATATATATATATATATATATATATATATATATATATATATATATATATATATATATATATATATATATATATATATATATATATATATATACAAGAAAAAAATATTTGTCACATATACGTTGATTGCTCGGGAGCTGTGGATTTTAAGCAAAGAACCACCATCACTATCCATTGGTCTTCACTGTGTTGAGGCTGTCGCTAACTTATGAAATTTTACCATCGGGCCCCACCCCAAATTGATTTTCTGGATCCGCCCCTGACCGCCGGTAGCTAAGCAAGTCTGTTCGCCACGAAAGTTCTGGGCTGACTAAACGCGGGCGGGTACTAGTTGCCAACTCTTTAATTTCCGGAACTACCCAAATTTTCTCGCTCGCTACTCGTTTCTTTGTTAATAATGCTTAGTTATAGCTAATGAACCACCCTCACTTCCCTAACAACCCTTAATTCCTAACAGTGTGTGTGTGTGTGTGTGTGTTCGTTCAGTTTGGAATAGTTCGAACCCCAGTGCCGCAGCGTAACGTCAAGAAGGACATCCGGTCTAAAATTTGTCTGTGTTCTTCTGTGGGACGCAAACGTAGGTCCTTGAGGTCACCATGCCAGCACGTTGACCACTCGGCCAACGTCTCCCCTTAACCCCAAACCCAAACCCCAAGGCAGCAACCACATAATTATGCACAAAAAAAAAAAATAGTCAAGCGAAAGAAGAAGATGAGAAAAAAAAAGCACGAAACATCATTTTTATTAACTCTACAGCAAACATCGACTGACCTTTATATCTCCAGAGTGCCTGAAGAACCCTGACGAGGCTGTAGCTAACTCCAATGCGAGCTCGTCCGAGGGGCCGTGGATGGTGGATGACATGGTAACGGTGGATTGCAAGGACGGTTACCTGGTGGACTACAACATGCCCGACCAGCAGGTGTTATGCACGGCCACGGGATGGGAGGGGAGGGAGTGCAAAAAAGGTAAGTGCACACAAAGTCTAAATAACTTCGGGTAAACACACGCCTTGCCCAAAATTTGCTCCTCTCTGTGAACCTCCGGATGATGTTTCACGGAGGAAGTATAAAAAAGTGAGAGAGCAGGCAAACCCCATCAGTCTGCAGTGCGTCCATATGTCACAATAGAATATAAAAAAAAGGTCTCCGTACAGTTAACAGATCCAAAAGCCCCGCCCCGTTTTTCATAGCTAAGGGAGGTGATTGGTTGGATAAAAGGAGTTTTAAGTTAGGCGCCTATTTTCCTTGGATTCAGGGGGATGGACGGGACGGGACTTCTGGATCAATTTATTGTATGTGACATTTTATAGTTATTGAAGGCGAAATAGCGATACTGTAACCACGATGACGATTTGTTATAACATCGATGTGATTTTTACATGCACACTTTATCCTACATAGTCCAAGTGTAGGTATTTCTTTTTTGGGCAACTGGCAATAAAAATAAAACGTAATAGATTTTTCCGTTTTGTCCTTCACTTTTCGTTTTCTCCTTACACAGTTTCGTTTTCTATTTTTTTTCTATTCATGTTCAAACATTTAATGATTCGTCTTTCTTAGTTGTCTCTATGAGCTGAGTCGTTAATTTTCCTTTACCTTTACTATATTTCTCGGTATTCTTTCATTTCGTCTTACAGAGTAGGCGATAATTCATCTCTCTCCCAATATTTTTTTATCTTCTTTTTGTTCTCTTTTCTTGTTCAAGTATTTTGTGATTCCGCTTTTTTAGCTTTCTCGCTGAGGAAATTGAGGGCCATTTAAATGCAAATGACTTCCGACCTTCTTACCGGTCCCTGAAAAACTCAGCTCCAAGTCTCTCTCTATCAGTTGAGGGCCATTCGAACAGCTGATGGTTGCCTCGTGTCGGACATGGATGGGCAGAGGGCTCGTTGGGCTGAGTACTTTGAGCAGTTGTACACGGCGGAACCTCTAAGTGGGCAGTTTCTAGTTGCTGATTTGCAGGTGGCGGATGCCGATCCACCAACCGACGAAGACAACAACTACCTTGCAACAACTATCTTGGAGTTACACTGTTCAGTGTGCCAGGCATGGTGCTTACCCACCTATTGCTGATGCGAATTCCCAGCCAGCTGCTAAAGCTGCAAAGACCTGAACAGTCTGGGTTCACGCCTGGCAAGTCAACAACTGACCGTATTCAAGCGCTTTGCGTACTGATGGAGCGCCGACGTGAATTTCGACAGGGGATGCTTGAATCCTAGATCGATCCAAGAAGGCGTTTGACTCAGTGCCTCGTGAGGCACTCTGGGATCTCCTGCGACTCCAAGGCATTCCTGCAAAGACTATTGGTTTGCTGACTGGCCTGTATTCTGGGACAGAGAGTGCTGTTAAGTATAGGGGAGGTTTGTCCAACTTCTTTCCCAAGAATGCGGGAGTGAGGCATGGCTGTGTCCTTAACCCACTTACTGGGTACTAGGCAAAGTTGTAGACCAGAGTCATTGTGGAGCATCCATTGGCAATACCAGGATCACTGATCTTGTTTTTGCCGATGATGCAGTAATCCTTGCAGTGTCGCTGGAGATTTTGGTGATGGCTCTCGAAGCACTGCACGAGGAGGCGAGGCCCTTGGATGTTCAGGTCTCCTGGGCCAAGACCAATGCTCAGGTGTTTGGATTTTTTTTTTTTTTTTTTTTACGTCGAAGCCTGGGGCACCGGTAGGCTTTCTTGATGGACCTGGTGGTCGGCCCCAGCCCGTCTTGGTGCAGGCAAGTGTTTTATAGTGGCGCCATCTTTTCTTGCTACAGTAAACAGTACAGTCTGTACATGCATGTGGCGAGGACATTGAGTACTCGGAAAATTTCCCATGCCTTGGTAGTGTAGTTCATAGCAACGATGCGTCTCGCCAGGAAGTCCTAATGCGGATTTGCTTGCCCCACGGTGTTATGAACTCGCTCAGCACGAGTATATGGTGTTGTCGATACCTGTACAGAAGGACAAAGATCCGGATCTTTAACTCCCTTGTGCCCCCTGTCATACTCTATGGCTGTGAGACGTGGACACTAAATGGGCACTTGGAGAGGCGGTTTGATGTCTTTGGTAATAAATGGCTACGCAGAATCATGGGATATCGCTGGAATGACTTTGTGTCAAACCGGGAACTACTCCGTGCGACTGATTCGATATATATTACCTGTATAGTCCGTCAACGCCAACTCCGGGTATACGGGCACGTGGCACGTTACCCAGAAGCTGATCCTGCTCATCGGATTGTCTCTGTAGGAGACAATCCTGAGTGGAGGAGGCCAAGAGGACACCCACGAAGTTCGTGGATTGAACAAGTCGATAAATCCTGCCGAGAGGTACTCATGATGGGAAGAGGGACTGCATTGAGACTCGCCATGAGGGACCCCTTGACCTGGCGTCGTACGGTGGGAGATGAGATGCGCCTCCAGGCGTATGCCCCCGTTGATTGATTTTCTTTTCGTCGTATAGAGTAGGCGATCACTTCTTTCTGCCCCTGAACATTTTTCGTTTCTTTTTATTTCCTTTTTATGTTCAAACATTCCATGTTTCCTCTTCTTTAGTAGCCTCTATTCACTGAGCAATTATTTTTCTTTTGCCTTTGTCATATTTCATTTTCTATTTTTTTTGTGGTATATAGTTTCCGACCATTTCATTCTGCCTCTGCACATTTCTCGTTTTCTTCCGGTCAGTGTGTTTCGGCAAGCCCGAGGTGGCCAATGCGACGACAGACTGGAGCGACACCATGTGGACAGTCGGGGAGAGTATCAACGTAACGTGCAACGACGGGTTCTTTGACCTCAACGAGAACACCGACAGGCGGAACATGACGTGTACTGACGATGGCTGGGAAGAATTACAAGGCTGCGTCCGAGGTGAGGTTGTGAGCCGCACTGACACCAAAGGAAATGATGCATAGCCACCTCCTCACCTTTAACGAACTAATTCTAGCATGGTCAGTGTCGGTGGTGTGGTGGCGGTGATAGCAGTAGCAGTAGAAGTGGTAATATTAGTGGTAGTAATAACCACACAATCATTCTTAATATAGCAATCAACCTCTAACCAAATACTCCTTTACCTTACGACACCTACACAGTTCCAGTCACTCATTATACAACAATCTACAACAAATACATCAGTCCCTTACCTTGTGGCACCCCTCGGTAGTGTGTCCGGACGACCTGGAGGTGGGCAACGCGACGGTAAAGGAGAAGGGCAGCGTGTGGGAAGTAGGCAAAAAGAACACGGCCACTTGTATCGACGACTACCTCTTCGTGAGCGTGAAGAACTCAACGCTGGAGGTGGCGTGTACCGAGGACGGGTGGGAGGAGACGGAAGGGTGTTTGAAAGGTGAGGTGATATTGAGGGAAGGGTGATATGGTGAGTGGTGATAAAATATGTGGAGAAATTCAGTTATATGATGTAATAATGGTAAGGTCAGTATTCTTAGACACTTCCAACTCTTACATCAACTATTTCCAAAAGCTACAAATGAAATCCGTCTGGTTCTAGTGAGCGTTATTTTAGGTTCATGGTATAGAAGAAAGGTCAAGCTACAAAACTACCACCAAGGTCACAAAACTACCCGTGGGAGCGCTCAAAACTCCTTCTTACGAAAGCCTTGTTAAATATATGTAAACTTTGGCGCTGAAATATTGAAGCATATGACCCTATATTACTCCCTCAATTCTTCCCGTAGTGTGCGAGGGAGAACCTGAAGTCGCCAATGGAACTACGAACTGGAGTTCTGACGAAGTGTGGCCCGAGGGTTCCCACGTCCAAGGCACATGTGACGAAGGCCTCTACCTGCACCCCAGCGTAGACACTCAGCAAAAGGTAGTCTGCACCATTAATGGCTGGCAGGACGCGACCCCCTGCGAACAAGGTGCGAAAAGAAGCTATTCCCTGTTAATTATTTCACATGTGTTCTGTAGTGACTGAAATGGGCCGTAGTCATATTTCCTACACAAGTACGCAAAATGGAGTAATGTCACATTTCTACATATAGTCCGTCATATTTACTACACAAAAACATGCATACAGCACAATTCCTACATAAAAACTGAGAACCCAGCGTATTTCCTACACAAATCAGTGCAGCTGACGTAACTCCTACAGTTATACTGTCATATGTCCTACAATTATGCGAGTACGTAGAAAATCCAAAAGGGAAGCAAAACTAAACTGTAAAAAAAAAAAAAAAAAAATTCAAGAGCATATAATGATTCATGTTTAATTTATCTTTGACATGTATATAAGACTATAGTGTAAAAAAGTTAAATGTGATTTCTGGAGCACATTAATTTAAAAAAAAGAAACATTTAAATGAATATCTCAAGCCTGTCATAAATGGTAGTACGATAATTAGGGCATTTTGCAGGGCTGTTATTATCTGCTGCTGCCAAAGAATATATATGCAATCTTCACAGGTGCCATCGTGTCGGCAGGGCAGGATAACCACTGTTTTTCCCTTCGTCTTCAGCAGATGCTGCACCGAAGTTCGAGAGCAACGCTGCCTTTCGTGGTGTAGGAAATATGACCTGTAGAATTATGATCTGTAGCAAATGTGACTGAAGCCCTGTAGGAATTGACTGAATAGATTTTTTTTTTTTACGTTTTCGCCTATGGCACCGGTATGCCTGCTTGGAGGGGCCTGATGGTATGGTCAGCCCGTTGTGGCGCAGGTAACTATATATAGTGGCGCCATCTTGCATTGGCTTATGCTGCCCTCCGGAGCTCATCTTTGATCCTAGAATCTAGAGTCCGGGTTGATAGGTGGTCTTCTGGACAGCATGTGGATAGTCTTAGGCCACTCGGCGGTGAGTGAAATATCCCAGCTTGTGGCACTGGGCGGGGCGCGAGCCCGCGTCGTCCTGGACGTGGCGCCGTCACGCTATCCACTCAGCCACCGCCTCCCCTGTTTGTAGATGTGCTGTATCCCTGTAGGAAATATGACACTACTCGGAAAACTGTTAAAGTTGTAGATGTGACATGTAGGAAATGTGTCGTAGTAGATGTGATGCACCCCCACTGAAATTACCGAACTATTTCGAACGATATCATTGAAAACAGTTGTTATTTTCAGCTAATCCCTGTTAACTACTTCACACATGAAGCATCTGGAGGAGAAGGGGCGTAAGGGACATAGCCATTTTGTCTAGTTTACACTGGAAAAGGCAGGCTACACATCGCAGGAAGAACAAGAAACAAGTTGCAAGGGGAAAGTGACTTTGTATTTGGTGTGCTGAGGGTCGCTTTTCCTTTGCAACTTGTTTCTTGTTCCTCCTGGAATGTGAACCCTGCCGTTCCCAGTGCAAACTAGAAAAAACGGCTTTGTCCCTCGCGCTCCTTCTCTTCTAGATGCCTCATATTTTCTTCAGTGACTTGAAGTATCTAATGATTTCGAACGATGTCTTTAAAGAAAGTTATTACTTATTTTAAAGAATCATATGACTATCTGGACCTCTTTAATTCTTACTTCTCTCTTCTTTTTTTTTTAAATATTCTTTTGACTGCTATTGGTTTTCTTGTGATTGAATTTCCACCTTTATTTTTTATTTTTATTTTGTTAAGTTTTATATGTCAATTTAACCATCCCTCCTTTTTGGGGGGTCTCTGAATTTCAACTTTTATAGTTCCAGCGCCTTTTCAATTTATATCTTTCCCGCGTGTTAGTGTGCTTCGAGGACCCGGACTTGTCGGATGAGCACGCGTTTTGGAACAAAGACACGGACCCTGGGCGGCTGGGGGACGAGGTGCCCGCCAGATGCATGAACAACTACTACAACGAGGCCTCGCTTAATGAGACCAGCACCACCGTCCGCTGCACCCCTGATGGCTGGGAGGCTGTCCATCCCTGCATTCTGTGTGAGGCAGCTCTCCCTTAAGTGAAACAGATCCAAACGTCATATATCCATATTTACTTCCTTGCACGTTTAGAGACAGCTCATTCACCCTGCAGGCGCTTATGGGAAATCATTTACACTAAAGACCCCCAACCCTTTTCTCCTTTTTCCTTTCTGCATTCAATCTGTCCATCCCTACATCCTGTGTGAGGCAGTTCACCCTTCATGAAACAGAGCCAAGCATCAAATAGTAACGTTTTCCTTCCTCGTACCTTAAGAGACAGCTCATTCACTTTGCAGACGTCTTTGGAAAGTCAAATAACCTAAAGTTCCCAATGCCTTTTTATTCCTTATCCCTGTCTTTATTCAACACTTGCCCACCCCTGCATCCTGTGTTTATCACCTCAAACGCCGGAGGTTAGAAGGACCGAAATTTTTTTGAATGGCGTGTTCATTGTAAAAAGTGACATTTTACGCACAATTGAAAAGATTAAAGTAAGCCAAGCCAAGTTCAGACAAAATTACCCCTAAAATATTAAAATAAATCAAACAAAATTTTTAAATCGCTCTCTATATCTTATTCAACAGATCTTTAACAGGTGGAAAAGTTCCGTCGGATTGGAAACTAGCAAATGTCACACCAATTTTCAAAAAGGGGGGACATGTCTCATATAGGAAACTATCGACCAATTAGCATGACATCGATTGTTTGTAAGTTAATGGAGACTATCATTCGCGACAATATGGTGAAATTCTTCGAAGAAAATAATATAATAAACGATTCGCAACATGGTTTCCGTAGTAAATGTTCGTGTTTAACTAACATAATTGATTTTTGAGATATGAATGCTAAAGTGGGTGATGAATGTGTGATGGATGTGGTGGGAAAATGGGGGATACCTGGGAAGAATGAAAATGGAGAGTGCCTGGTGGATGTCTGTGGTGAGAGGTGAATGTTCCAAGCGAACACCTTCTTTCAGCACAAGAATATCCACCGATACACATGGAGGAGGGGAGAAGATAATGAGCAAAAAGGATTGATTGATTATGTGGCAGTAGAATGTAGTAAGAGGAATGTTCGATGGATCTGACCATCTTGCAGCGCTGGCAAAGTTAAAGCTGAAAGAAAAGTGGGTGTTTGAAAAGAAAGGTGAAGTAAAAGAGGAAATACTGAAGACTGAAAAGTTACAGGAAAAAAAAAATGAGTATAAACGTGAAATGGCAGAGGCCTTAAGTGAAAAATGGGAAACTGTAGAAAATCATACAAATATTGAAAAAGTTTTTGGATCATTTAAAGGAATAATGGTAACTTCAACAAAAAAAGTGTTGGGGATGAAAGTGGTGAGAGATGGAAAAAGAAAAGGAAATCCATGATGGACAGAAGAGATAAGGAGGATAGTACAAGAGAAAAGGGAACTTTTTAAGAAAAATCAAGAAAGAAATGTGGCTGAGCAAGTAAAAAGGGAAAGGAAAAAGAAATATAGAGAATGCAAAATGAAATTAAAACAAGCGATAAAAAAAGGAAGAAGAGAGTTGATGAAGACTTTGGAAAAACACTAAGTGAAAAATATAAAAGGAACAGGAAATCATATTGGAAAGAAGTAAAAAACGAAAAAAATGAAGAAAATATCTCCTCAAGTGAAATAAATGAAGTTATGGATGAGAATGGAAAGATATTGAAAGACGTGGAAGCTGTGAAAGAGAGATGGAGCGAATATTTAAAAAACTTAATGAATTTTGAGGATGGACGTCCAGCAGCTGCAACAGCAGCAGTTTTGAGTAGAGGTAGAGGGGGAGTATATAAAGAAAGAAGTTTAACATATGAAGTAAATCAGGCAATAAAAAGATTAAAAAATGGAAAGGCAGCAGGAATTGATGGAATCACGGCAGAAATGTTGAAGTGTGGAAGAGATGTAGTTGTTAAATGGATGGTCAAGATGTGTGAAGTAGCATGGGAGGGGGGGGGGGGGGGGTGCCAGCAGACTGGACGAAAGCCATCATTGTCCCAGTTTACAAGGGGAAGGGCAGGAGAGGGGAATGTGGAAGCTATAGAGGTATAAGACTCCTGAGTATACCCAGAAAGGTATATGGAAAAGTCATAATAGAGAGGGTGCAAAGACTTCCAGAAGAGAAAATCAGTGAAGAACAAGAAGGCTTCAGGAAGGGAAGGGGATGTGTGGATCAGATATTTTCCTTCAGGATGGTAGTAGAAAAAATAATAGCAAAAGGAAAGGAACTATACGCTGCCTTCATGGATTTGGAAAAAAGCTCGTGACAGAGTCGATTGGATTGCATTGTGGGATGTTTTAAAGATTTATGGTGAGGGAGAAAAACTGCTAAGTGCAATAAAGTCTTTCTATGAGGATGCATCTGCATGTGTCAAAATTACTGGAGAAACAAGTGAACATTTTGAGATAAAAGTGGGCTTAAGACAAGGGTGTGTCATGTCACCATGGTTATTCAATATTTATATGGATGGTGTTATTAGAGAAATGAAGGGCAAAGTTGGAGAAGTTGGAGTAAGAATGTTCGATGAGGGAAGGAAATGGATACTAAATTCGATACTGTTTGCTGATGACACGATGCTCATTGCAGAAAATGAAAGTGACGTACAAAATTTGGTCAGTGCTTTTGATAGTGTCTGTAACAGGAGAAAGCTGAAAGTAAATGTCAACAAAAGTAAAGTGATGGTTTGTGAGCGAAGTAGAAGTGAGGTTGTAGATTTTGTATGCCCATATATTGAGTGGGAATTGAATGTGAAAAAGAATGCAAAATAATTTTGAATGGTGAAGAAATGGAGGAACTCAATGAGTTTAAGTACCTTGGATCAGTTATGTGTAAGCATGGTGGTACGGAGGGAGAGATAAGAGAAAGGGCATTGCAAGGAAGAAGGGTGGTAGGGTCTTTGGGACGAATCATATAATGGCAGAAGCGTGAGCATGGAGGTAAAGAGGGATTTGAGAAATACAATAATAGTACCAACCCTCACATATGCAAGTGAAACGTGGGCCTGGAATGAAAGTCAGAGGTCTAGAGTGCAGTCAGTGGGAATGAGTTATTTGAGGAGTGCTTGTGGTGTGAGTAGAATGGATGGAATGAGTAATGAAAGTGTGTACGAGCGTTTTGGAATGTGTCACAGGGGTGAAGGAAAGAAGTGTGGAGTGGTGGAAGAAGTGAAGCGACAGACTTTTAAAGTGGTTTGGCCACATGGAGCTAATGAAGGAGAGTAAGATGACCAGAAGGGTGTATGTGAGTGAGCTAGAGGGAGGGAATGTTAGAGGACGACCTCCAGTGAAATGGAGGGATAGGGTGCAAGAGTACGTTAGGGAGAGGGGGGAAAGATCTTTGAGAAACTTTGAGCAGGCAAGGAGGGAGTGTCTGGATAGAGAAAGTTGGGAGCTCTTCTGCCGTGGCCATCCCCTGGTGGGAGCTCCTAGGAGCAGGCGTCAAAGAAATGATGATGATGATGATGATTTGATAAGGTCCCTCACATACGGTTGCTCAGTAAACTATTCGCGCAGGGTATCTCGGGCAACATTCACAATTGGCTTGTGGACTGTCTCTCTGAGAGCAAACAGAGAGTAGTTCTAAACGGTGTTTGATTTAACTGGCTCGATGTCAGAAGCGGCGTACCTCAAGGATCAGTACTTGGTCCCATGCTCTTCTTAATTTATGTTAATGATATCGATGATGGACTCACTTGTAAAATATAGAAAATTTGCGGATGACACAAAAATCGCTTGTAAGGTAACTACGACACTCGACGAAGCATTAGAATCAGATCTAGATCGACTTGCACGTTGGGCCAATCAATGGCAAATGAAACTTAACGTTGACAAATGTAAGGTGTTACACATCGGAAACAATAACAATCGCGGTCAGTACGTAATAAATGGCCAACAACTTTCTGCAGTATATAAAGTAAAGGACCTTGGAATCACTATAACAAGCGATTTAAAGCCCAGTCAGCATTGTTCAGAGGTAGTCAAAACCGGAAACAATTGGTTGGCTTACCGGACGAGTCTTTAATAATAAATCAGAAAAAAAGTAATATTAAAACTGTTAATTCGCTGGTTCGACCACATCTAGAGTACTGTGTACAGTTTTACAGAAAAATTACAGAAAAAATGTAGAAAAGTTAGAACGGGTTCAACGGAGAATAACAAAAATTATTCCTTGATTCAGAAATTTATCTTCTGAACAAAGGCTTAAATAAGTAAATTTATTCACATATCAAAACGAAAAATGCGATCAAATAGAAGTGTTTAAAATGTTTAAAGGACTCAGTGATATTGATGGGGAAGATTATTTTACAATTAATATATCAAATAGAACAAAAAGAAATAAAAATTTAAAGATAAGTGGTAAAAAATTATCATCGCACGAAGCCAAACACTTCTTCAGTCGAGTCGTTAATGTTTGTAATTCTCTACCCTGTGATATTATTGATAGTACAACAGTTATGGCCTTCACGAGTAAATAAGACAAGTATTTTGCAACCAAGATATTACACATTGTGGTAATAACGTTTAGTTCCTTCGAATACTATAGTTCCCTTGTCCGTTTTTATCGCCCGGTTAGTGGTAGTTCTTTCCTCTTTCCTTCATAATTTCCATGCATTTTTTCCATACAGCATGGATCTTTTTCTTTTCCCGCCAGCCTTGGCTGGAGGGATGGGGGGGTGGGAAGGAACCTTCGCCTTTGCTGTCCTTCATCTTTCACCTTTCATTAGATAGTTAGTGTAGCTTGTTACAAACAGCCTCGTAAGGACCATCAGGTCTGCTGTTGTTTGTGCTTCCTTTGTGTTTTTTGTGTTCCTTTGTGAGCCATGTCTCCCTTACTTGAAAGACACAAGCTTCAAATACGCAAGCTTATCTTCCTCGCACATTTAGAGACAGCTCGCTCACCCTGCAGACTCCTATGGAAAGTCGAATAACCTAACGACCTCCATGCATTTTCTCCTTACTCCATTCTTCATTTACCTACGTGTAGGTTATAAATCGCCTTCATAAAGACTCCCCCATTTGTAATGACTTTCATTTCTTGATTCTCCAGCGTGCAGAGAGCCTCCGAACTTTGGAAACTTGGCCATCGATTGGGTGGAAAGGAAGCCGGGGATACTGGACGAGAAGGTGTGGCTTGATTGTCCAGAAGGTTACCGCAACAAAGACAACCTGACCCAAACCACCACTCTCGTCCGCTGCACGGAAGACGACTGGGACCACGTGGACACCTGCGTGCAAGGTAAGCTGAAAGGATTTACAAGGACCTAGGAGTGACCCTGTACTATCGAGGCCATTGGCCTCGAAAACACCAAACTCGAGCTGTCATTCACGGAGACAAGATATGGCAGTGTCATCCTTCTACCCCAGGTCCCCTTGGGGTGCTGACTGTCAAGCGTCTCTAAATAGTTTCCAGGTGAGAGAGAGAGAGAGAGAGAGAGAGAGAGAGAGAGAGAGAGAGAGAGAGAGAGAGAGAGTGTGTGTGTGTGTGTGTGTGTGTGTGGAGAAATCTCTCTCTCTCTCTCTCTCTCTCTCTCTCTCACACACACACACACACACACTTACATACATCCACACACACATTTTTTTCTCCAGCTAATTTTACTCCCTACATCCTTCCTTGCCGATAACCTCTCCCTTTCCTCCCTTCTCTTTTTCCCTCCTTCCCACCTCATTAGGGTTCACATCCCCTCCCACTTATCCCCCACTGCCCCGCCTCCACCTCCTTAGACTTCACTTTGTTTCAAGGCTTAGTAACATCATTTTACATTAATTTCCCTGTCCTTCTCTCTCTCTCTCTCTCTCTCTCTCTCTCTCTCTCTCTCTCTCTCTCTCTCTCTCTCTCTCTCTCTCTCTCTCTCTCTCTCTCTCTCTCTCTCTCTCTCTCTCTCTCTCTCTTAACTCTTAACTCAGAGTGGGCGCCTGTCACTAGTGGCGTCCCTCAGGGCTCGGTCCTTGGCCCAGTGCTCTTCATTATTTACATCAACGACGTGGATGTTGGACTCAATAACCGCATTAGTAAATTTGCAGACGACACAAAGATTGGTAACTCGGTTCTCACTGACGAAGACAGGCAAAGCCTCCAAGAGGATTTGCACAAAATTTCAGCTTGGTCGGATAGATGGGAGATACCCTTTAACGTAGACAAGTGCCAGGTCCTTCAAGTTGGAACGAGGAATAAGAAGTTCGAATACGAAATGCGCGGCGTTAAACTCAAAAGCGTTCAATGCGTCAAAGACTTGTGGGTCAAAATCGCGTCAAACCTCAAATTCTCACAGCAATGCATCGATGCAGCAAATAAAGCGAACAGAATGTTGGGCTTCATTAAAAGAAACTCTGTATTCAAGAATAAAGATGTAATACTCCCGCTCTACAACAGCTTAGTCAGACCCCACTTGGAATATGCGGTACAGTTTTGGTCCCCCCACCATGCAAAGGATATTGCTAAATTAGAAGGTGTTCAGAGTCGGGAATAGAAAATGATCACTTCATTGAGGAATAAATCCTACTAAGAAAGGATTTCTACAATTAAAATGTTCTCTATTGAGAAACTTAGCCTCCGAGGAAAACTGATCGAATGTTTTAAAATACTTAATGGTTTCACGAATGTAGACAGATCAACATTGTTTATGATCGATGACAGTCTGCGCACGAGGAACAATGGCGTAAAACTCAGATGTAGACAAGTAAATTCAGACTGCACAAAATTTTTCTTCACCAACGTTGTAGTGCGAGAATGGAATAAGCCTCCACCATCAGTGGTCCAGTGTAACACGATTGACTCCTTCAAAAATAAGCTCGACCGTCACTTCCTTCAACTTAATATCAACTAGAGTAGAAGTGCAACGTTTTGGAGTCTTCTGATTAATGTAAATCACTTAGATTTAAGGACAGACCACCAAGTCTGGACCATGGGTCTGTGGTCTGATTTTCTGTATATCTATGTAAATCTCTCTCTCTCTCTCTCTCTCTCTCTCTCTCTCTCTCTCTCTCTCTCTCTCTCTCTCTCTCTCTCTCTCTCTCTCGAGCCGCCGGGCCGGGAGCGGCAGGCGACACTTTTCTGTTTTCCTTATAAAAAAAATTGAAGCTTCATCATGGCAAGTGTCGACGCTATCGCAGACCTAATAATGAACCTAATAATGAAAACTTTAGTAAAAATACTGTCGACATGCCACTTCCGTCTGAACCCAGTGCTAAGCCTAAACACCTGTCGGGTTCAGAGGCCACTATCACTGTCAAAGGAAAATCATATTCCCCTGAATCAGTGCAACATGGCACAAATGAGCAACAGCATCACCAGCCCTAAGAGCGTAGTGAACAGTTCAAGTGAAAAAGAAAATATTGGTAAAATGCGAGAAGTGGTGGCAAGCAGTGACCCCAGTGCAGCAATGCGCGAAGAGCAAACAGTGACATTAAAAAAGGAGTATCTTAACGGAAGCTTCACGAGACTAGAACTCCAAAAACAATGTCGTGATATTGGAATAAGTAAAGTGTGGGTGAAAAAAGATGAGCTAATTGAAAAAAATCTTAAAATTCACACAAAACTCACAATATTGTAACTCTCACAGTGAAGCCAACATGCACGAGCACATTAACCCTCTTTCAAAGCCAACAGTCGAAGGGAAACCAAACGAAGTAGTAGCGAATGAACTGGTAAATGCTCAAGAAAAACTGGAGGAGAAAGACACGGAAATAGCACGCTTAAATAATGAAATCATGAAAGTCAATTCAGTGTCGGCAAAAGTAGCTGATCGTCTGGCAACCCTGGAAACAAGAACAGAACGATTGGCAGAGCTGGAGACAAGCCCCTCAAATCCTCCCCCGCCACCGCTGACAGACGCTGTCTCAGCAACAATATGCAGCCTTAACAACCGCATCGAAGAATTGGAAGAGGCTATGGAAAACATTTTAACCATCACCAAGGTAAGACGCACAAATGATACACCTCACGCTTCCCCCTCTGAAAATTGTCCTAGTATAGAGAGCAAAGTCCAAACTTTAGAAGAGGCTATCACCGGATTAAACTCTAGTGAAAATATTGTAACAAAAGAAAACACAAGGAGGCTCGTGAAAAATGAAGCCCAGAATCCACGCCCATCCCTATAGAATGTAGACAATGCAACAACTGTACAAACGGATACATTAAAAATAAAATTAAAAAAATTGGTGACAGCAACATGAGAAGCATATGGGCTACCGACTTACATGAAAAGTGTAAAATCAGAACACTGAGGAATGCCACTTTTCACCTCTTGGAGTGCTGGGTACAGGAAAACTTATCCTGGAAGCCACACAAGTGCATTGTCTACGATGGCTTATCTGATCTAAAGGACAATGACAGTCCGGAGGCTATTCTTGACATCCTCCAGGCTTTAGTTAGCGAACTCAAACGCAAAAACATGAAAATATGCATCAGCCTACTTGTCCCTACCCTCGAATCCGACACCCTCCAAGCCATGGTAAACGACCACAACGAACACATAGCTAAGTCGGCGAAAGACAATGGCATCTTTACAGTTAACCCTGACCCTGACTTCAGACGCTTATCAAAGGAAATCGACAAGACATGCTATGAGGAACAAGAAGATCAAGTGGCAATCCTGAGTAGAAGTGGCGTAGTGAGGCTTCTAAGTGTCCGCAAGGCATCTCCCAACCTTTTCTGACTGTGTGAATTAGGAACAAGTAAAAGTGAATACTGAAAGAAAAATCGCTAATTCCCTACTCGTGAGACCAAAAAACATTCAAGAAAACATGACTGTCTCCCACAATAGCAACACCAGTAACCAGGAACTGGAAACAGGTGAAGGCTGGCAAATAGCCACGAGTCGGCGACGGAGGAGGGAAGAAGGAGCAGGATTAAGGAACCCCCAAGGAGCTCATCACCGCCCCCCTACTCACCTGGCGGAGGGCGTGGCAACAACGATGCCCCTTCGCGCCCATCTCACACAACGACCTACTCATCTGGCGGAGGGCGTAGCTACGACGATGTCCCTTCGCGCCCATCTCACACAACGACCTACTCACCTGGCGGAGGGCGTGGCTACAACGACGTCCCTTCGCGCCCATCTCACACAACGACCTACAGGTCTCTACCACACCTCCCGTTACACACTACACAACCACATCTTACACAACGACCTACTCACCTGGCGGAGGGCGTGGCTACAACGATGTCCCATCGCGCCCATCTCACACAACAACCTACAGGTCTCTACCACACTTCCCGTCACACACTACACAACCACATCACATCCCGCCACACCCACAATTCAACACTCCACACCCACATCTCAACACTCCATACCCACACCACAATACGCCACACAGACATCCACAACCAAGAGACACCGCCCCCAGAAAAGTGGGCTGTTTTAATTGTGGCGAATTTAATCACGTACAATCAAACGTACACAAGGATCGCCACTGCCATTACTACACTGGTTACTAGGATAAAGGCAAAGAATGTGACGCCGGTAGTTTACAGAACACACCAAGAAAAGAAAACCTTCTTATTGAACATGTCAACGCACAAAATCTACTAAACAACCTTGATGAAAAAAAATAAATACTGAATGAAAGGAAAACAGACATACTATGCGCCAGTGAATCTTGGCTACTCGCACACACCCCAGACTCTCACATACACATTCCGGACTTTAATCTACACAGACATGATGGCGGCAAAGGTGGAGGGGTATGTGTGTATGTTGCCAAATGATGAATATCAACAATAAACATAGATGTAACAAAGCATGAAGGAATAGACGAGATCTGTATACACGTATAATGTAGGAAATTCCCCTCCATTATTATATGCTGCCTCTATAGACATCCTAAGGCCTCCTCCACCTCCTTTTACTACACAGAAGACACACTACGGGCAATGATCATACGTAAAGAAACATTTTTTTGCTAGGCGACCTCAATGACAACCTCCTTCTACCCAACAGTAAACTCTCATGTGTCATACCCAATAATAAGCTTACACAACTCATAGACAAACCAAGAGTAACACCCACCTCCGCAACCCTTCTAGACGTAATCATAACTAACAAGCCAGACATTGTAACTCAATCTTACGTAATCCCCGGTATAGTTGCTGAACATGACCTCATTGGCGTCTCAGTTAACATCATTAAGCTGACACTCACAAAGAATTTATTAAAATCTTCTACTTTGTCATTTACGTTTCCGAGGGACAGCGCGGTCGTGCTTTGTTTTCTGCTGGGAATTGCACTCCGTACGGTTTTCCATGTTGCGGCTGTGTTACTTCTGCAGTTTTGTAATTCTTGGTGGTAGTATTTTTTCTTTGTAGATGTAATTATATTTTTTTTCCTCTTGATTTCTTCAAATTTCATCTGTAGAGTTGAGTTTAACCGTTGTTTTTTAATAGTTTTTGAGCGCTGTTTCATTCCCTGATTGCTTTTTTCACTTCGTCATTAATCCAAGGTGCGGGAGGGCGGTGGAGCGTTACGGTAGACATCGGGGCACATTTATCTATACCAGTGGTTCTTAACCTGGGTTCGAGCGAACCCTAAGGG
>NC_066538.1:9676543-9756543 GCF_024679095.1 Eriocheir sinensis
GGAGGATGTAGGGAGTAAAATGAGCTGGAGAATTAGATATGTGTGTGTGTGTGTGTGTGTGTGTGTGTGTGTGTGTGTGAGAGAGAGAGAGAGAGAGAGAGAGAGAGAGAGAGAGAGAGAGAGAGAGAGAGAGAGAGAGAGAGAGTGTGTTAAACGTTTTTATTGTTCTTTTTAAGATGGTTCGTGTTAAGTGTTAGTTTAAAGGCGTAAACTGTTCTCTCACTCGTTACAGGGCCTGTGTTACCGTTGTCCTGCTTCACAAGTTGATTGTAGAAGGTGAGATAACGGAATAGCCTTTAGTTAAGTGAGGTAGATGATGTGTGGCCGAGCGGAGCCGTTGTTCACTTTGAGTTCACTTCTCTCTCTCTGGTATATTAAAAGTGTGATTAGTTTTAACTATATTTACAGTTTTACACAATAGTTATGTGAACGAGTCACACGAAGATAAGTAAGACAGCCACACCCTAAGCCGGAGCCTGTGTCTCGTGCCCGGGCCAGTCTTGTTCTTCCCTGGTAGCTCGGGCGAATGGTATATATGTGCGTTGCTCCTTTGCCGGAACTTACAACGTTCCGGTGCAGATTCTTGCTGATTCCACCGTCAGCTCACCACAGTTCCCACGGCCATCAGCTCTGACGTGTCCCATAACATCCTGTGGTGACACTGAGCTTGTGTTTCGACACATTCAGTCATAAATTCATATGTACAAGATAATATATATATATATATATATATATATATATATATATATATATATATATATATATATATATATATATATATATATATATATATATATATATATATATATATATATATATCCAAGGGCGCAGAGAATAAACAAAAAAAGCCCGCTACTCACTGCTCCCGAACAGTGGTCAAAGGAGTGTCCAAAAAGAGAGGTCAATTTCGGGAGGAGAGGTGTCCTGACACCCTCCTCTTGAAAGAGTTCAAGTCGTAGGCAGGAGGAAATACAGATGAAGGATGATTGTTGGACAGTATAGGGAGGCGAATGAGTAAAAGTCGTGAGCAGAGGGGCCGCGGGAGGAGGGGAGGCATGCAGTTAGCAAGCTCAGAAGAGCAGTCAGCATGAAAATATCTATAGAAGATAGAAAGAGAGGCAACATCGCGACGGAATTTAGAGGTAGAAGACTATCAGTATGAGGAGGAGAGCTGATGAGACGAAGAGCCTTTGACTCCACTCTGTCAAGGAGAGCTGTGTGAGTAGACCCCCCCACACATGAGATGCATACTCCATACGAGGGCGGACAAGGCCCCTGTATATGGAAAGCAACTGTGCGGGGAAGAAGAACTGGCGGAGACGGTACAGAACCCCCAGCCTCGAGGAAGCTGATTTAGTATGAGATGAGATATGAAGTTTCCAGTTGAGATTTTGAGTTAAGGATAGACCGAGGATGTTTAGTGTTGAGGAAGGTGATAGCTGAGTGTTGTCAAAGAATAGGGGGTAGTTGTTTGAAAGATTGTGTCGAGTGGATAGGTAGAGAAACTGTGTTTTTGAGGCGTTGAGGGACACCAGGTTCCTCTCGCCCCAATCGGAAATAATAGTAAGGTCAGTGGCTAAGCGTTCTGTTGCCTCCAGCCTTGAATCGTTAAGTTCCTGTAGGGTGGGTCTTCTATTAAAAGAAGTTGAGTAATGCAGAGTGGAGTCATCGGCGTAAGAATGAATAGGACAGTTCGTTTTGGAAAGAAGATCATCAATGAACAACAGAAAAAGAGTGGGAGATAGGACTGAACCCTGTGGGACGCCAATGTTAATAGGTTTAGGGGAAGAACAGTGACCGTCTACCACAGCAGAAATAGAACGGTCAGAAAGGAAACTGGAGGTAAAGGTACAGATAGAAGGATAGAAACCGTAGGAGGGTAGTTTGGAAGGCAAAGATTTGTGCCAGACCCTATCAAAAACTTTTGATATGTCCAGCGCAATAGCAAAGGTTTCACCGAAACGACTAAGAGAGGATGACCAAGAGTCAGTTAGGAAGGCAAGGAGATCACCAGTAGAACGCCCCTTGCGGAACCCATACTGGCGGTTATATAGAAATTCAGAAGTGGAAAGGTGCTTTTGAATCTTCCGGTTAAGGATTGATTCAAAAACTTTAGATAAACAAGAAAGTAAAGCTATAGGACGGTAGTTTGAGGTATTGGAGTGGTCACCCTCCTTAGGCACAGGCTGTATGAAGGCATACTTCCAGCAGGAAGGAAAGGTAGATGTTGACAGGCAGAAGCGAAAGTTTGACCAGGCAGGGTGACAGCACGGAGGCACAGTTTTTAAGGACAATAGGAGGCACTCCATCAAGTCCATTAAGTCTTCTAAGGATTGAGGCCAGAGAGGACATAGAAAACATCATTTTGAAGAATCTTTATAACAGGCATAAAAGAGTCAGAGGGGGGATGAGTAGGAGGAATATGCCCAGAATCGTCCAGAGTTTTTAGAAAAAGTTTGAGAGAAGAGTTCAGCCTTAGAGATAGATGAGACGGCAGTGTTTCCGTCAGGACTGAGGAGTGGAGGGAAAGATGAAGAAGTGAAGTTGGAGGAGATGTTTTTGGCTAGATGCCAGAAGTCACGGGAAGAGTTAGAGAAAGCAAGGTTTTGGCATTTTCTATTAATGAAAGAGTTTTTAGTTAGTCGGAGAATAGATTTGGCACGATTCCGGGCAGAAATGTAAAGTTCATAGTTAGCATTAGTTTGAAGGCTCTGGTACCTTTTGTGAGCTGCTTCTCTATCATTGACAGCACAAGTACGAGCGTGATTAAACCAAGGCTTTTTAGCGTGAGGAGTAGAGAAAGTACTTGGAATGTATGCCTCCATTCCAGAGACAATCACCTCTGTGATGCGCTGAGCACACACAGAGGGGTCTCTATCCTGGAAGCAATAACCATTCCACGGGAAATCGGAAAAGTACATCCTCAGGTCGTCCCACCGAGCTGAAGTAAAATGATTGAAGCATCGCCTCTTCGGTGGGTCCAGAGGGTGTACAGGAGCGATAGGACAGGATACAGAAATAAGATTGTGATCGGAGGAGCCCAACGGAGAGAACAGGTTGACAGAATAAGCAGAAGGGTTTGAGGTAAGGAAGAGGTCTAGAATGTTGGGCCGGTCTCCAAGGCGGTCGGGAATACGTGTAGGGTGCTGGACCAACTGCTCTAGATCGTTGAGGATAGCAAAGTTGTAGGTTTGTTCACCAGGCTGGTCAGTGAAAGAGGATGAAAGCCAAAGCTGGTGGTGAACATTGAAATCTCCTAGGATGGAGATTTCAGCGAAGGGAGAGTGGGTCAAGATGTGCTCCACTTTAGAGTTCAAATAGTCAAAGAATTTTTCATAGTTATTAGAGTTAGGTGAGAGGTACACAGCACATATGTATTTAGTAATAGAATGACAATGAAGTCTTAGCCAGATGGTAGAAAATTCTGAAAAATCAAGGTTGTGGTTACGAGAGCATGTGATGTCGTTGCGCACGTAGGCGCAACATCCAGCTTTGGATTGAAATTTAGGATAGATAGTAGGAGGGAACAGAGTAGAGATTGCTGTCAGTAGCCTCAGAAACCTGTGTTTCGGTGAGGAAGAGAAGGTGAGGTTTAGAGGAAGAGAAATGGTGTTCTACAGAATGAAAATTAGAACGAGACCGCGAATGTTGCAGAAATTGATAAAAAATAGGTTCGATGAGTTATCAAGACATGCGCCGCTCAAGTCAGCAGCCAGAAGGGGAGTCCTCCCTGGGTGAATTGGTGGTCCCCCCCCAGGCGGGGACTCCGAGGCATTGCTTGGTACACCATTTTGAATTTTGAATTTTGGGAAAAGGTGTGTATGTTGTGTGATTGTACTGTGGTGTGGATAGAGAGAGGATCTGTCTGTAGAGAGCATGCTGAACTACTCTTTGGTGTTGACGAGACAATAGGGAAACGGTTAGTGAGGACATGGGAAAGATCTTTGGAGGGCTTCAGCAACCTCCTCACTTCCGATATATACCTCACCGGGAGTGGCTTGCGCCCGCTTGGTAGGTATCTTCCTCCCTACTCCAGCCAGTTTACGAGAAAAAGTTCACGAGAAAAAGTAACCGAAACGCATCATAATCCTTCCGTTCTGTGAATGCGCTCGTGTTCATTAGTGCCGCGGCTCCCGTTCCGGGTTTGACCCTCGAGCGGCTGAGAGATATTTTATATCCCGGATCTGACACGAATGAAATGTTCATGACTACATCACATTAAAACAAGAAGTCCCTGGGCGAATAATCTGCCTCCGTACTACCTGGGAAAGGCCTAACTGCTGTTAATGCGGGAGATTAGGGGCAGAAGCCATTGTGGGATTAGTAAGGTAAATGCAGCTCAGAAGAAGGAGGAGAAAAGCAACCTTGAATGACCGCTACCACTCCTTACATGACAGTTACCGTTATCCTTGACGTCACTGTCCTATCCCTCTACCCACTCCTTTGTAGTCGTCGGTGAGAGCTTGTAACTTCGGGTCAGGTTTCTCTGCCATTAAAAAGAGTTACTAGTAAAATGAGGAGTAAAATGGTAAAAGAAAAAAAATCGCTGCAAAAATAATTAAAGTAATAATCATCCACCTCTAAGTATGTCCCCACTTCTCCCCGATGCTTCTAAAATGCATAAAAAAGAGGAAAAAGAATAATGAGGGAGTACTTTAGCAAGATAAAACTACCCTCTCCACTGTGCAATAAAATACACAAAAGAAAGGAGAAAATAAAATGAATGACTATACCTAAAATACGCAACAATGTTACAGTTCAGGAAAAAATATTAAATATCCACACGCCAGAAAAATCAACAGCTGAAAAATAAAAATTAAATACGGCTCCACACGCCTAAACACGTGAACATAAAAGTAATTTTATCCGAAATATTGGTACAAGGGGTGTAATTACTGAAGTGTCAGCTAAAATGTGGAAAAAAAACTTCGAAAACAGCAACTCGATACTCCCCTACTCAGCACGCTCGCGTCCTTCGCCTCACCGGTGACGGGGCAGGGCCGCAGGGGTGGCAGGGTCCGCCGTCCGTCGTCTGGTAGCGGAGAGGGATGGGCGGTGGGCAAGCTATTATACGCCCACCACAGTCACCCTCAAAGGTCTAAGTTGTCTGGCGAAGAAAAGTGCCCACCTACGACAGGCTGGGGTGTCTCGAACGGTATTAGGTAACGAGACCCCCAGTGGAGAATATGGGCTGTGTGGAGGTGCGGGGCGGGGTGTGGATGAGTGGTGGCTCGACTCTCACGGGGCAGGAAGGTCGCGCGCTGCGTCAGCGTTATGCTAGCTTCACTCTTCACTTGTTTTTCTTCTTCTTTTGACCTGTAACGCTTTGTATCGCTTCTTAGGTCCTCTCCTTCCTTCTTCTTATTCACACAACTTCCTTTTCAGTGTTATGTTATTTTCTAATCTGAAATAAAGCCACTTCGCTACACTTATTCAGACATTTGTGCCCTTTTTTCCCAGCACTGCGCGAGGAACCCTTTTGCCACCTTTATCATTCTTCTTTCTGTTTCCTTTTTGTCTCCATACAGCCCCAACACCGTGTCTTCACTCACACTTGTCACAATTATGTTTTGTTTGAGTGAAAGTTATAACACTTCGGAGTAGTTCGTAAACACGCTACCCACCATTTATGTTAGCCTTTTATGTAACGAGTATTTATACGTAGTAACTGCGGGTAAGTGTTATGTTTTGTGTTAAGGGCACGAACTGCTATCTCTCGTCAGGTCCGGTGTACCATTGCCTGATTTCTCCAGTTGATTGAAGTTGACGAGATAACACAATAGCCCTTTAATTTAAGTGATGTATCATGTATGTATTATGTTTTGCCGAGCGGAGCCGTTGTTCACTTTGAGTTCACTTCTCTCTCTCTGGTATATTAAAAGTGTGATTAGTTTTAACTATATTTACAGTTTTACACAATAGTTACAAAGTTTATGTGAGCGAGTCGCACGAAGATAAGTAAGACAGCCACACCCTAAGCCGGAGCCTGTGTCTCGTGCCCGGGCCAGTCTTGTTCTTCCCTGGTAGCTCGGGCGAATGGTATATATGTTCGTTGCTCCTTTGCCGGAACTTACAACGTTCCGGTGCAGATTCTTGCTGATTCCACCGTCAGCTCAGCACAATTCCCACGGCCATCAGCTCTGACGTGTCCCATAACATCCTGTGGTGACACTGAGCTTGTGCTCAGAGAGAGAGAGAGAGAGAGAGAGAGAGAGAGAGAGAGAGAGAGAGAGAGAGAGAGAGAGAGAGAGAGATTTCTCAACACACACATACACACACACAAAAATGCACACACACACACACACACACACACACACATCTTCATCCAAGCTTAGTGTCCTGGCTGGCCGACTTCTTCTCCCAACGCAGTCAGGTGGTGAGGTATCAGGGAGTGGCCTCTCCCCCTCAGCACCTCACCTGCGGAGTGCCTCAAGGGACCAAGGTCGGCCCGCTTCTCTTCCTGATATTGATTAACAGCGCACTGACCCACACCCCCAACCACTGGAAGTATGTAGACGACACCACACTAGGAGTCACCGTCAACAACGACAACCCTGACTGCAGTCAACTCCAAGACCTCCTACACAGCCTTCAATCATGAACAACAGGCAACTACGTCACCATCAACGACACCAAAACCACAGTCATGCACATCAACACCACCTCAGCCCCCGTCACCCCTCCTGCAGTCTTCTTAAATGACACTCCTCTTCGGGTAGTCCAGTCTACTAAGCTACTTGGAGTCACGATAGACAACAAGCTCACATGGAAGGACCACACCACCCAACTCATCAAATCCGCCACCTACAAACTGTACCACCTGCGGCGGCTCAAGACGCTGGGGACTCCCGGACGTGAGTTGGCGAGTGTGTACAGCACAGTCACACTCCCGCAGCTCACATACGTGTCCCCAACATGGTCCAACTCCCTCAACCTCACGCAACGCCGCCAACTGGAGCGCGTTAAAAAACGGGCATGCAAAATCATCTTGGGCCCCAACTACACCAACTACCAAGAAGCCCTCGATATCCTCACCCTCACCACCCTTCAAGTGCGTCATTCAGCCCTGCTGCAACACCGGAATCTACTCACGCCTGCAGTCTCCCGTCCTAGACAGTCCGTGAGGCACGCCAACAGACTGGCTCCAATACGGGCACGGACGGACCGCTACAAGAACAGCGCCGTGCCCGCGACGGCCAGGCTAATCAACTACATGTGAACCCCTCGACAACAGAAGCTGTAAATATCAGTATTTTCATTATTATTATTATTACTATTACTGTTACTATTATTATCACTATTATTATTATTATTATTATTATTATTATTATTATTATTATTATTATTATTACTTTGCCCATGTAAAGTTTGTAAATTTTCAGCTCTAGGGCTGCATCCTTCCTCTCAATAAACCGTTTTATTATTATTATTATTATTATTATTATTATTATTATTATTGCACACACACACACATACATACACTTTCTCTCTCTCTCTCTCTCTCTCTCTCTCTCTCTCTCTCTCTCTCTCTCTCTCTCTCTCTCTCTCTCTCTCTCTCTCTCACACACACACACACACACACACCTGGAAACTTTTTAGAGACGCTTGACAGTTAGCGTTCCAAGCGGAGCTGGGGGAGAAGAGCGACGCTGCCATATCTTGTCTCCGTGAATGTCAGCTCGAGTTTTGTGTTCTCGAGACCAATGGCGTCGATATTATATACAAAGTCTCCTGTTGCATCCACTAGAGTTATTAAAGTGACACTAACCATTACTTCTTCACTGGACGACTATTTCTTCTTCAGGGAGGGACTCTGACAGTGAATTCCTAAACGAGTGGCCAAGACCAGAATCTTATTTTTTCTCTCCTTCAGTTCCATGCTTTGTCCAAAGTAAAGCCTCCTGCATGTATTAGAGTTCTTAAAGTGACACTTCTACTTCTACGTTTACAACTTCTTCTTGAGTGAATGACTATTTCTTCTTAAACGAGTGAATTCATGAATTCTCAAAAGAGTGAGCAAAACCGAGCCTCAGTGTTTTATGCCTTGTCCTCAGTAAAGCCCCCTCCTGCATCCACTAGAGTTCCTAAAATGACACAAATCGTTATTTCTTGAATAAGCGATTTCTTCTTAAGAGAGCGACTATAACCGTGAATTCTTATACGAGTGGCCAGACCAGAACCTCAACCTTTTAGCGGCTTCAACCTCATGGTCAGTCCTTAGTCTTCGTCACCTTTACATCCATCCCTCTCCTTCATCCCCAGCCTAACCATCCTCTTCCTGCCTGCCACAGTATGTGAAGAGGACCCAGACACTGCCAAAAACAAGATAGTGTGGGAATTCGGCCATGTAGGGGTTGTGATGAACGTGGTGGAAACAGAGTGCGAGGAGAACCACTACAGCAACAAGACACTCACTGACAACACAACCGACGTGATATGTACCGGGAATGGTTGGGTAGTCCCGTATCCCTGTGTACGAGGTGAGGTGGAGGGTACGACTGGGAGAGACGGATATGACGTGGTAGCCTGCTCATCTGAATCACT
The DNA here is from genome assembly GCF_024679095.1 of Eriocheir sinensis. Taxonomy (NCBI): domain Eukaryota; kingdom Metazoa; phylum Arthropoda; class Malacostraca; order Decapoda; family Varunidae; genus Eriocheir; species Eriocheir sinensis. The sequence goes on from NC_066538.1 coordinate 9,685,088, forward strand.
GTTTTCCCAAATGCTCATGTCCACTTTGAACGCACTAAGGCATTTCATTAGCATAAAAATACCTGATATCTGTTGAAATTCATTGGTAAACGAATATACGTACTCTCTATCTATTCTCTCTCTCTCTCTCTCTCTCTCTCTCTCTCTCTCTCTCTCTCTCTCTCTCTCTCTCTCTCTCTCTCTCTCTCTCTCTCTCTCTCTCTCTCTCTCTCTCTCTCTCTCTCTCTCTCTCTATATATATATATATATCAGTTTGCAGCGAGCCCCCAGACTTCGGAGATGTGCCCGTGGACTGGGGGTCGCAGGGCCCGAGGAGGATAGCCGATAAGGTGTCCGTGGACTGCCCAGACGGTTACCGCAATAATGACACACTCACGTCCTCCACCACCACTGTCAGCTGTACCCTGGACGGATGGGCCCACTTGGACGCCTGTGTCAGAGGTGAGTTGTACTGAGGAACGGCCAGGCACGTGTATGTGAGCGGTGATGAAGGAGGGGGTTGTGTATCGTTGAGGAACCAAAGCGAATGAAAAGGACAGATATATAAAGCTCTTGCACTGAAGATGAGTTGGGGTGAGTAACAGCAACTTGAGTATATACACGGTGGTAGGGCAAGGAGTATGCACTAGTAAAAGTTTATATAGCAATGTTGGTGGTCGTATATTGCTTAGGAAACGAAGAAAAAGAGTGAGATCCGCTAAAGTAAAGTAAAATAAATATGTACCCAATGGGGGACCAGTCATTATAACAAGGTAGCTACTAAAGTGATAGCGGTGTTTGTCTTTCGCTGAGAACTAGACAAAACGAAAGTAATAAAGGGAATTGTTGATAATTTTCATTGCTCTTTATCCATATATTCTTCCCATTACTCCGTGAACTCAGCACGCATTGGGAACAAACACGTAGAAATTATGAATATCAACCTAACTTCAAGCCTTGCATCACCTCTTTATAAATACTTCAATGCTCGTTATCACCTAATCCCTTTCTCCCCCATATTTCCAAACCCACTATACTCAGATGACCCAGATGTAGAAGTTAAGAATACCAACCTAACTTCAAGCCTTGCATAACCTCTTTATCTAGACCTCGCCGCCCTTATCACTTGATCCCCGTCTCCTTAATGCCTCATATCCTATTAACCCAGCATGCACAGAGGACCCTGATGCGGAGGCAGCGAAAATAAAGTGGGAATCGGGCTTCGTGGCGACTGTGGATGCGGCGCTGACAGTGGACTGTCGTGAAGACTATTACAGCAACGAGACCCTCAACGGTACCTCCACGCAAGTACGCTGTCTGGAGGCTGGCTGGTGGGTCGTCCATCCTTGTGTGAGAGGTGAGGGAACGTTGACTCGACAGGAGTACGTGTAGAGTCTTCAGAAGGAGTATTTTCAAAACGTAAAAAATATATCTGTCTATCTATCCATCTGCATCTATCTATCTATCTATATCTTTCTATCCATCTACCTGTCCATCTTTCTATCTATCTATCTCTATATCTCTCTTTTTCAGTGTGCACCAACACGCCAGACTTCGGTGACGTGACCTTGGAATGGGACGACGAGAGAGAGCCTGGGCGAGTGTCTGATGAGGTGACGCTTGCTTGTCCAGAGAAACACAGGAGCAACACCACTCTGACCTCCCACAACACGACGATCATTTGCACCCCTGACGACTGGGTGAACGTCGACCCGTGTGTGAAAGGCAAGCAGCAAGACGTATGTGAGCTTTTAAACTTTAAGGAAGTGATGAAAGAGCAAGGCCTATGAACTTGACTGAGGAGACGATGAAAAAGCAGGGCCTAAATGCGTTTGACTAAGTAGGTGATGAAAAAGCAAGGCCTATGATGAGCATGACTTAGGAGAGGATGGAAAGAGAGACAACGGGCTTAAAATTTGAAGCTGATGAATGAAGGTTTGAAATATTGCCATTAGCGGTGATATTAGAATAATTGTGGATAAAAGAAGGTTATGAGTTTCATTAGAAAATGAAAAGAAATCAGTGTGTGTGTGTGTGTGTGTGTGTGTGTGTGTGTGTGATCACTAAGGTCACAAACTTTCCATTTGCAGTGTGTAGCTTGGAAGATCTGGGAGGCGTGACCCTAGAGGCGGAGGAGGAGGGGATAGGTGTGTGGGAGGTGGGAAGGGAGGCGCGTCGAGGATGCCCTGACGAACAACTCACCGCCAACACCACCGAGAACGTGACCTCCTACATTTGTACCGAGGAGGGTTGGAACGTGACAGACCCCTGCGTGGCGGGTAAGAGCGGAGAGTCAGCCAGCGTAGATTAGTAACCCTTTCCAACACGATATAGAAGGCGTTTTAGGAATGATAAGAGTTTAGTATCAACACAGGATCATGCATGTAAGGTGGGGGACAGTATGTATCAGTGACCCTTTGCAACACGATATAAAAAAAAGATTGTACAGCTCATAAGTTTCAAATCCATCCCATCTAAAACCCTGGCACATCAATGGCGTACATGAAAGGGAAAATGGGCGACCAGTTGCTCACTACACACACACACCGAATACAAATTTAATTCCTTCCCTCGTCATACACATTTAATTCCATTCCACACCATACACATTTCATCCCTTCCCTCGCCATACACATTTCATCCCTTCCCTCGCCTTACTCATTTCATCCCTTCCCTCGCCATGCATATTTCATCCTCTCCCTCGCAATACACATTGCATCCCTTACCTCGCCATACACATTTCATCCCCTCCCTCGCCATACACATTTCATCCCTTCCTTCGCCTTACTCATTTCATCCCTTCCCTCGAATTACTCATATCATCCCTTCCCTCGCAATACACATTTCATCCCTTCCCTCGCCATACACATTTCATTCCTTCCCTCGCCATACACATTTCATTCCTTCCCTCGCAATACACATTTCATCCCTTCCCTCGCAATACACATTTCATCCCTTCTCTCGCCATACACATTTCATCCCTTCCCTCGCCATACACATTTCATCCCTTCCCTCGCCATACACATTTCATCCCTTCCCTCGCAATACACATTTCATCCCTTACCTCGCCATACACATTTCATCCCCTCCCTCGCCATACACATTTCATCCCTTCCTTGGCAATACACATTTCATCCCTTCCCTCGCCATACACATTTCATCCCTTCCCTCACCATACACATTTCATCCCTTCCCTCGCAATACACATTTCATCCCTTCCCTCGCCATACACATTTCATCCCCTCCTTAGCCATACACATTTCATCCCTTCCTTGGCAATACACATTTCATCCCTTCCCTCGCCATACACATTTCATCCCTTCCATCGCCTTACTAATATCATCCCTTCCCTCGCCATACACATTTCATCCCTTCCCTCGCCATGCACATTTCATACCTTCCCTCGCCATTCACATTTCATCCTCTCCTTCGCCTAAAACATTCCATCCCTTTCCTCACCATACACATTTCGTCCCTTCCCTCGCCATACACATTTCGTCCCTTCCCTCGCCATTCACATTTCATCCTCTCCCTCGCCATGCACATTTCATCCCTTCCCTCGCCATTCACATTTCATCCTCTCCCTCGCCATACACATTTCATCCCTTTCCTCACCATACACATTTCATCCCTTCCCTCGCCATTCACATTTCATCCTCTCCCTCGCCATACAAATTTCGTCCCTTTCCTCGCCATACACATTTCATCCTCTCCCTCGCCATGCACATTTCATCCCTTCCCTCGCCATTCACATTTCATCCTCTCCCTCGCCATACACATCTCATCCCTTTCCTCACCATACACATTTCATCCCTTCCCTCGTCATACACATTTCATCCTTTCCCTCACCATGCACATTTCATCCCTTCCCTCGCCATACACATTTCATCCCTTCCCTCGCCATGCACATTTCATCCTTTCCCTCGCCATACACATTTAATCCCTTCCCTCGCCATGCACATTTCATCCCTTCCCTCGCCATACACATTTAATCCCTTCCCTCGCCATACACATTTAATCCCTTCCCTCGCCATACACATTTAATCCCTTCCCTCGCCATGCACATTTCATCCCTTCCCTCGCCATACACATTTCATCCCTTCCCTCGCCATACACATTTAATCCCTTCCCTCGCCATGCACATTTCATCCCTTCCCCCTCCATACATATTTCATCCCTTCCCTCGCCATACACATTTCATCCCTTCCCCCTCCATACACATTTCATCCCTTCCCTCGCTATAAATATTTTATCCCTTCCCCCGCCATGCACATTTCATCCTCTCCCTCGCCATACACATTTCATCCCTTCCCTCACCATGCACATTTCATCCTCTCCCCGCCATACACATTTCATCCCTCCCCTCGCCATACACATTTCATCCCTTCCCCCGCAATGCACATATCATCCCTTCCATCGCCATACACATTTCATCCCTTCCCTCCCTATACACATTTCATCCCTTCCCCCGCCATGCACATTTCATCCCTTCCCTCGCCATACACATTTCATCCCTTCCCTCGCCATGCACATTTCATCCCTTCCCTCGCCATACACATTTCATCCCCTCCCCCGCCATACACATTTCATCCCTTCCCGCGCCATACACATTTCATCCCCTCCCTTACCATACACATTTCATCCCTCCCCGCCATACACATTTCATCCCTGCCCACGCCATACATATTTCATCCCTTCCCCCGCCATACACATTTCATCCCCTCCCCCGCCATACACATTTCATCCCTTCCCCCGCCATACACATTTCATCCCTTCCCCCGCCATGCATATTTCATCCCTTCCCTTACCATACACATTTCATCCCTTCCCCCGCCATGCATATTTCATCCCTTCCCTTACCATACACATTTCATCCCATCCCCCGCCATGCATATTTCATCCCTTCCCTTACCATACACATTTCATCCCATCCCCCGCCATGCATATTTCATCCCTTCCCTTACCATACACATTTCATCCCATCCCCCGCCATGCACATTTCATCCCTTCCCTTACCATACACATTTCATCCCTTCCCACGCCATACACATTTCATCCCTTCCCTCGCCATACACATTTCATCCCTTCCCTCGCCATACACATTTCATCCCTTCCCTCGCCATACACATTTCATCCCTTCCCTCGCCATACACATTTCATCCCTTCCCACGCCATACACATTTCATCCCTTCCCTCGCCATACACATTTCATCCTTTCCTTCGCCATGCATATTTCATCCCTTCCAACGCCATACACATTTCATCCCTTCCCTCGCCATGCGCATTTCATCCTCTCCCCGCCATACATATTTCATCCCTTCCCCCGCAGTACACATTTCATCCTTTCCCTCGCCATGCACATTTCATCCTTTCCTTCGCCATGCACATTTCATCCCTTTCCACGCCATACACATTTCATCACTTCCCTCGCCATGCACATTTCATCCCTTCCCCCGCCATACACATTTCATCCCTTCCCTCGCCATACACATTTCATCCCTTCCCCCGCCATGCATATTTCATCCCTTCCATTACCATACACATTTCATCACATCCCCCGCCATGCACATATCATCCCTTCCCTCGCCATACACATTTCATCCCTTTCCCTGCCATACACATTTCATCCTCTCCCTCGCCATATACATTTCATCCCTTTCCCTGCCATACACATTTCATCCCTTTCCCTGCCATACACATTTCATCCTCTCCCTCGCCATATACATTTCATCCCTACCCTCGCCATACACATTTCATCCCTTTCCCTGCCATACACATTTCATCCTCTCCCTCGCCATATACATTTCATCCTCTCCCTCGCCATACACATTTCATCCCTTTCCCTGCCATACACATTTCATCCTCTCCCTCGCCACACACATTTCATCCTCTCCCTCGCCATATACATTTCATCCTCTCCCTCGCCATACACATTTCATCCTCTCCCTCGCCATACACATTTCATCCTCTCCCTCGCCATATACATTTCATCCTCTCCCTCGCCATATACATTTCATCCTCTCCCTCGCCATACACATTTCATCCTCTCCCTCGCCATACACATTTCATCCTCTCCCTCGCCATACACATTTCATCCTCTCCCTCGCCATACACATTTCATCCCTTTCCCTGCCATACACATTTCATCCTCTCCCTCGCCACACACATTTCATCCTCTCCCTCGCCATACACATTTCATCCTCTCCCTCGCCATATACATTTCATCCTCTCCCTCGCCATACACATTTCATCCTCTCCCTCGCCATATACATTTCATCCTCTCCCTCGCCATACACATTTCATCCCTTTCCCTGCCATACACATTTCATCCCTTCCCTCGCCATACACATTTCATCCCTTCCCTTGCCATGCACATTTCATCCCTTCCCCCGCATGCACATTTCCTACTCTCCCTCGCCATACACATTTCATCCCTTCCACCGACATACACATTTTATCCCTTTCCTCGCCGTAAACATTTCATCCCTTCCCCGCCATACACATTTCATCCTCTCCCTCGCCATATACATTTCATCCTCTCCCTCGCCATACACATTTCATCCCTTTCCCTGCCATACACATTTCATCCCTTCCCTCGCCATACACATTTCATCCCTTCCCTTGCCATGCACATTTCATCCCTTCCCCCGCATGCACATTTCCTACTCTCCCTCGCCATACACATTTCATTCCTTCCCTCGCCATACACATTTCATCCCTTCCCTTGCCATGCACATTTTATCCCTTCCCCGCCATACACATTTCATCCCTTCCCCCGCCATACACATTTCATCCCTTTCCTCGCCATAAACATTTCATCCCTTCCTCCGCCATACACATTTCATCCCTTCCTTCGCCATACACATTTCATCCCTTCCCTTGCCATGCACATTTCATCCCTTAACCCGCCATGCACATTTCCTCCTCTCCCTCGCCTCCCTCGCCATACACATTTCATCCCTTCCCTCGCCATGCACATTTCATTCCTTCCCTCGTCATGCATATTTCATCCTATCCCTCGTCATGCATATTTCATCCCTTCCCTCGCCATACACATTTCATCCCTTCCCTCGCCATATACATTTCATCCCTTCCCTCACCATACACATTTTATCCCTTCCCTCACCATACACATTTCAACCTCTCCCTCGCCATACACATTTCATCCCTTCCCTCACCATACACATTTCTTCCCATCCCCCGCCATACACATTTCATCCCTTCACTCACCATATACATTTCATCCCTTCCCTCGCCACACACATTTCATCCCTTCCCTCGCCATACACATTTCATCTCTTCCCTCGCCACACACATTTCATCCCTTCCCTCGCCATACACATTTCATCCCTTCCCTCGCCACACACATTTCATCCCTTCCCTCGCCACACACATTTCATCCCTTCCCTCGCCATACACATTTCATCTCTTCCCTTACCATACACATTTCATCCCTTCCCTCGCCACACACATTTCATCCCTTCCCTCGCCATACACATTTCATCCCTTCCCTCGCCACACACATTTCATCCCTTCCCTCGCCACACACATTTCATCTCTTCCCTCGCCACACACATTTCATCTCTTCCCTCGCCACACACATTTCATCCCTTCCCTTACCATACACATTTCATCCCTTCCCTCGCCACACACATTTCATCCCTTCCCTCGCCACACACATTTCATCTCTTCCCTCGCCACACACATTTCATCCCTTCCCCCGCCATACACATTTCATCCCTTCCCTTACCATACACATTTAATCCCATCCCCCGCCATGCACATATCATCCCTTCCCTCGCCATACACATTTCATCCCTTCCCTCGCCATGCACATTTCATCCCCTCCCCCGCCATACACATTTCATCCCTTCCCCCACCATACACATTTCATCCCTTCCCCCGCCATACACATTTCATCCCTTCCCTCGCCATTCACATTTCATCCCTTCCCCCGCCATACACATTTCATCCCTTCCCCCGCCATACACATTTCATCCCTTCCCCCGCCATACACATTTCATCCCTTCCCCCGCCATGCATATTTCATCCCTTCCCTCGCCACACACATTTCATCCCTTCCCTCGAGACACACATTTCATCCCTTCCCTCGCCAAACACATTTCATCCCTTCCCTCGCCACACACATTTCATCCCTTCCTCCACACACTTTCATCCCTTCCATCAAGACACACATTTCATCCCTTCCCTCGCCATACACATTTCATCCCTTCCCTCGCCACACACATTTCATCCCTTCCCTCGCCACACACATTTCATCCCTTCCGTCACCATACACATTTCATCCCTGCCCCCGCCATACACATTTCATCCCTTCCCTCGCCATACACATTTCATCCCTTCACTCACCATATACATTTCATCCCTTCCCTCGCCACACACATTTCATCCCTTCCCTCGCCACACACATTTCATCCCTTCCCTCAAGACACATTTCATCCCTTCCCTCGCCATACACATTTCATCCCTTCCCTCGCCACACACATTTCATCCCTTCCCTCGAGACACACATTTCATCCCTTCCCTCGCCATACACATTTCATCCCTTCCCTCGCCACACAAATTTCATCCATTCCCTCGCCATACACATTTCATCCCTTCCCTCACCACACAAATTTCATCCCTTCCCTCGCCACACAAATTTCATCCCTTCCCTCGCCATACACATTTCATCCCTTCCCTCGCCAGACACATTTCATCCCTTCCCTCGCCATACACATTTCATCCCTTCCCTCGCCACACAAATTTCATCCCTTCCCTCGCCATACACATTTCATCCCTTCCCTCGCCACACAAATTTCATCCCTTCCCTCGCCATACACATTTCATCCCTTCCCTCGCCACACAAATTTCATCCCTTCCCTCACCACACAAATTTCATCCCTTCCCTCGCCATACACATTTCATCTCTTCTCTCGCCACACAAATTTCATCCCTTCCCTCACCACACAAATTTCATCCCTTCCCTCGCCATACACATTTCATCCCTTCCCTCGCCACACACATTTCATCCCTTCCCTCGCCACACACATTTCATCCCTTCCCTCGCCACACAAATTTCATCCCTTCCCTCGCCACACAAATTTCATCCCTTCCCTCGCCACACACATTTCATCCCTTCTCTCGCCACACACATTTCATCCCTTCCCTCGCCACACAAATTTCATCCCTTCCCTCGCCACACAAATTTCATCCCTTCCCTCGCCACACACATTTCATCCCTTCTCTCGCCACACACATTTCATCCCTTCCCTCACCATACACATTTCATCCCATCCCCCGCCATACACATTTCATCCCATCCCCCGCCATACACATTTCATCCCATCCCCCGCCATACACATTTCATCCCATCCCCCGCTATACACATTTCATCCCATCCCCCGCCATACACATTTCATCCCTTCCCCCGCCATACACATTTCATCCCTTCCCTCGCCATACACATTTCATCCCTTCCCTCGCAATACACATTTCATCTCTTCACTCGCCATACACATTTCATCCCTTCCCTCATAATACACATTGTATCCCTTCCCTCGCCATACACATTTAATCCCATCCCTCGCCATACACATTTCATCCCTTCCAACGCCATGCATATTTCATCCCCTCCCCCGCCATGCACATTTCATCCCTTCCCTCGCCATACACATTTCATCCCTTCCCTCACCATGCACATTTTATCCCTTCCCTCGCTATACAAATTTCATCCCTTCCCTAGCCACACACATTTCATCCCTTCCCTCGCCATACACATTTCATCCCTTCCCTCACCATGCACATTTCATTCCTTCCATCGCCATGCACATTTCATCCCTTCCCTCGCCATACAAATTTCATCCCTTCCCTCGCCATGCACATCTCATCCCTTCCCCCGCCATACACATTTCATCCCTTCCCCCGCCATAAACATTTCACCCCTTCCCCCGCCATACACATTTCATCCCTTCCCTCACCATGCACATTTTATCACTTCACCCGCCATACACATTTCATCCCTTTCCCCGCCATGCACATTTCATCCTATCCCTCGTAATGCACATTTCATCCCTTCCGTCGCTTTACACATTTCATCCCTTCCCTTGCCATGCACATGCATCCCTTCCCCCGCCATACACATTCTATTCCTTCCCCCACCATACACAATTCATCCCTTCCCTCGCCATACGCATTTCATCCCTTCCCTCACCATACACATTTCATCACTTCCCTCGCCATACACATTTCATCCCTTCCCTCGCCATACACATTTCATCCCTTCCCTCGCCATACACATTTCATCCCTTCCCTCGCCACACACATTTCTTCTCTTCCCTCGCCATACACATTTCATCCCAATTCCCTCGCCATACACATTTCATCCCTTCCCTCGTCATACACATTGCATCCCTTACCTCGCCATACACATTTAATTCCTTTCCTCGCCCTACTCATTTCATCCCTTCCTACTCCATGCATATTTCATCCCTTCTCTCACCATGCACATTTCATACCTTCCCTCGCCATACATATTTAATTCCTTTCCTCGCCATACACATTTCATCCCTTCCCTTGCTATGCACATTTTATCCCTTCCCCGCCATACACAATTCATTCATTCCCACGCCATACACATTTCATCCCTTTCCTCGCCATAAACATTTCATCCCTTCCTCCATACATTTCATCCCTTCCTCGCCATACACATTTCATCCATTCCCTTGCCATGCACATTTCATCCCTTCGCCCGCCATGCACATTTCCTCCTCCTCTCTCGCCATACTCATTTCATCCCTTCCTACGCCATTCATATTTCATCCCTTCCCTCGCCATTCACATTTCATCCCTTCCCTCGCCATTCACATTTCATCCCTTCCCTCGCCATGCACATTTCATCCCTTCCCTCGCCATACACATTTCATCCCTTCCCTCGCCATACACATTTCATCCCTTCCCTCACCATACACATTTCATCCCTTCCCTCGCCATACACATTTCATCCCTTCCCCCGCCATGCACATTTCATCCCTTCCCTCACCATGCACATTTCATCCTCTCCCCTAGCCATGCACATTTCATCCACTCCCTCGCCATTCACATTTCATCCTATCCCTCGCCATTCACATTTCATCCCTTCCCACGCCATACACATTTCATCCCTTCCCTTGCCATACACATTTCATCCCTTCCCCCGCCATGCACATTTCATCCTCTCCCTCGCCATACACATTTCATCCTTTCCCTTGCCATGCACATTTCATCACTTCCCTCGCCATGCACATTTCATCCCTTCTCTCGCCATACACATTTCATCTCTTCCCTCGCCATACACATTTCATCCCTTTCCTCGCCATACACATTTCATCCCTTCACTCGCCATGCACATTTCATCCATTCCCCCATCATGCACATTTCATCCCATCCCTCGCCATACACATTTCATCCCTTCCCTCGCCATCCACATTTTATACTCTCCCTCGCCATATATATTTCACCCCTTCCCTCGCAATGCACATTTCATCCCTTCCCTCCCTATACACATTTCATCGTTTCCCTTGCCATGCCTATTTCATCCTCTCCCTCGCCATACACATTTAATCCCTTTCCTCGCCATACACATTTCGTCCCTTCCTACGCCATGCATATTTCATCCCTTTCCTCACCATGCACATTTCATCCCTTCCCTCGCCATACACATTTCATCCATTCCCTTGCCATACACATTTCATCCCTTCCCTCGCCATACACATTTAATTCCTTCCCTCGCCATACACATTTTATCCCTTCCCTCGCCATACAAATTTCATCCTTTCCCTCGCCATGCACATTTCATCCCTTCCCTCGGCTTGCACATTTCATCCTTTCCCCCGCCATACACATTTCATCCCTTCCCCCTCCATACACATTTCATCCCTTCCCCCGCCATACACATTTCATCCTTTCCCCCGCCATACACATTTCATTCATTCCCTCACCATGCACATTTCATCCTTCCCCGACACACATTTCATCCCTCCTCGCCATACACATTTCATCCCTTCCCTCGCCATACACATTTCATCCATTCCCTCACCATGCACATTTCATCCCTTCCCCCGCCATACACATTTCATCCTTCCCCTCCACATTTCATCCGTTCCCCGCCATACACATTTCATCCTTCCCCCGCCATACACATTTCATCCTTTCCCCCGCCATACACATTTCATTCCTTCCCCTCCATACACATTTCATCCCTTCCCCCTCCATACACATTTCATCCTTTCCCCCGCCATACACATTTCATTCATTCCCTCACCATGCACATTTAATCCCTTCCCATGACATACACATTTCATCCCTTCCCCCGCCATACACATTTCATCCCTTCCCTCGCCATACACATTTCATCCTTTCCCCCGCCATGCATATTAATTTTCATCCCTTTCCTCACCATACACATTTCATCCCTTCCCCAGCCACACACATTTCATCCCTTCCCTCGCCATACACATCTTGTCCCTTCCCTCATCATACACATTACATCCCTTCCTCGCCATACACATTTCATCCCTTCCCTCGCCATGCACATTTAATCCCTTCCCTCGTCATACATTTTACATCCCTTCCCTCACAATGCACATCTCATCCCTTCCCCCGTCATACACATTTCATCCCTTCCCTCGCCATGCACATTTCATCCCTTCCCTCGCCATACACATTTCATCTCTTCCCTCGCCATACACATTTCATCCCTTCCCTCGCCATACACATTTCATCCCTTCCCTCGCCATGCACATTTCATCCCTTCCCCCACCATGCACATATCATCCCTTAACTCGCCATACACAATTCATCCCTTCCCTCGCCATGCACATTTTATCCTCTCCCTCGCCATACACATTTCACGCCTTCCCTCGCCATGCACATTTCATCCTATCCCTTGTAATACACATTTCATCCCTTCCCTCGCTATACACATTTCATACTTCCCTTGCCATGCATATTTCATCCGCTCCCTTGTCATACACATTTCATTCCTCCCCTCGCCATACACATCTCATCCCTTCCCTCGCTATACACATTTCATCCCTTCCCTTGCCAAGCATTTTTCATCCTTTCCCTCGCTATACACATTTCATCCTTTCCCTTGTCATGCATTTTTCATCCTCTCCCTCGCCATACACATTTCATCCCTCCCCTCGCCATACACATGTCATCCCTTCCCTCGCCATGAACATATTATCCCTTCCCCCGCCATACATATTTCATCCTCTCCCTCGCCACACACATTTCATCCTCTCCCTCGCCATATACATTTCATCCCTTCGCACGCCATACACATTTCATCCCTTCCTTTGTCATGCACATTTCATCCCTTCCCCCGCATGCACATTTCCTCCTCTCCCTTGCCATACACATTTCATCCCTTCCCCCGCCATACATATTTCATCCCTTTCCTCGCCATAAACATTTGATCCCTTCCCCCGCCATGCATATTTCATCCCTTCCCTCACCATACACTTTTCATCCCATCCCCCGCCATGCACATATCATCCCTTCCCTCGCCATACACATTTGTTCCCTTCCCTCGCCATGCATATTTCATCCTATCCCCGCCATAAACATTTCATCCCTTCCCTCGTCTAGCACATTTCATAATTTCCCCCGCCATACACATTTCATCCATTCCCTCGCCATGCACATTTCATCCCTTCCCCTGCCATACACATTTCATCCCTCCCCTCGCCATGCACATTTCATCCTCTCCCCGCCATGTACATTTCATCCCTTCCCACGCCATACACATTTAATCCCTACCCACGCCATACACATTTCATCCCTTCCCTCGCCATGCACATTTCATCCCTCCCCCCGAAATACACATTTCATCCCTTCCCTTGCCATGCACATTACATCCTCTCCCTGCCATACACATTTCATCCCTTCCCCCGCCATACACATTATATCCCCTCCCCCGCCATACACATTTCATCCCTTTCCTCACCATACACATTTCATCCCTTCCCTCGCCATGCACATTTCATCCCTTGCCTCGCCATACACATTTCATCCCTTCCCTCGCCATACACATTTAATCCTTTCCCTCGCCATACACATTTAATCCCTTTCCTTGCCATACACATTTTATCCTTTCCTACGCCATGCAAATTTCATCCCTTCCCTCACCATGCACATTTCATCCCTTCCCTCGCCATACACATTTCATCCCTTCCCTCGCCATACACTTTTCATCCCTTCCCTCGCCATACACATTTCATAGCTTTCCTCGCCATACATATTTTATCTCTTCCCTCGCCATACAAATTTCATCCCTTCTCTCGCCATGCACATTACACCCCTTCCCTCATTATGCACATTTCATCCCTTCCCCCGCCATCCACATTTCATCCCTTCCCACGCCATACACATTTCATCCCTTCCCCCGCCATACACATTTCATCCTTTCCCCCGCCATACACATTTCATCCCATCCCTCACCATGCACATTTCATCATTTCCCCCGACATACACATTTCATCTCTTCCACCGCCATACACATTTCATCCCTTCCCTCGCCATACACATTTCATCCCTTCCCCCTACATGCATATTTCATCCCTTTCCTCACCATACACATTTCACCCCTTCCCTCGCCATACACATTTTATCCCTTCCCTCATCATACACATTTCATCCCTTCCTACGCCATGCATATTTCATTCATTCTCTCACCATGCACATTTCATCCCTTCCTTCGCCATACACATTTCATCCCTTCCCTCGCCATGCACATTTCATCCCTTCCCTCGCCATACACATTTTATCTCTTCCCTCGCCAAACACATTTCATCCCTTCCCTCGCCATACACATTTCATCCCTTCCCTCGCCATGCACATTTCATCTCATCCCTTACCATGCACATTTTATCCCTTCCCCAGCCATACACATTTCATCCCTTCCATCGCCATGCACATTTTATCCTCTCCCTCGCCATACACATTTTACCCCTTCTATCGCCATGCACATTTCATCCTATCCCTCGTAATGCACATTTCATCCCTTCCCTCACAATACACATTTCATCCCTTCCCTTGCCATGCACATTTCATCCTCTCCCCGCCATACACATCTCATCCATTCCCCCGCCATACACATTCTATCCCTTCCACTGCCATACACATTTCATCCCTTACCTCGCCATACACATTTCATCTCTTCCCTCGCCATACACATTTCATCCCTTCCCTCGCCATACACATTTCATCCCTTCCCTCGTAATACACATTTCATCCCTTCCCTCACCAAACACATTACTTCTCTTCCCTCGCCACACACATTTCATCCCAATTCCCTCGCCATACACATTTTATCCCTTTCCTCGTCATACACATTGCATCCTTTCCCTCGCCATACACATTTAATCCCTCTCCTCGCCATACACATTTCATCCCTTCCTACGCCATGCATATTTCATCCCTTCCCTCACCATGCACATTTCATCCTTTCCGTCGCCATACACATTTCATCCATTACCTCGCCATACACATTTCATCATTTCCCTCGCCATACACACTTCATCCTTTCCCTCGCCATACACATTTTATCCCTTCCCTCGCCATACAAATTTCATCCCTTCCCTCGCCATGCACATTTCATCCCTTCCTTCGCTATGCACATTTCATCCTTTCCCCCGCCATACACATTTCATCCGTTCTCCCGCCATACACATTTCATCCCTTCCCACGCCATACACATTTTATCCTTTCCCTCGCCATACACATTTCATCCCTTTCCTCACCATGCACATTTCATCCCTTCCCTCGCCATACACATTTCATCCCTTCCCTCGCAATACACATTTCATCCCTTCCTACGCCATGCATATTTCATCCATTCCCTCACAATGCACATTTCATCCCTTCCCTCGCCATATACATTTCATCCCTTCCCTCGCCATGCACATTTCATCCCTTACCTCGCCATAGACATTTCATTTCTTCCCTCACCATACACATTTCATCCCTTCCCTCGCCATGCACATTTCATCCCTTCCCTCGCCATGCACATTTCATCCCTTCCCCCACCATGCACATTTTATCCCTTCCCTCGCCAAACACATTTCATCCCTTCCCTCGTAATGTACATTTTATCCTCTCCCTCGCCATACACATTTCACCCCTTCCCTCGCCATGCACATTTCATCCGATCCCTCGTAATAAACATTTCATCCCTTCCCTCGCTATACACATTTCATCCCTTCCCTTGCCATGCATATTTCATCCTCTCCCTCGCCATACACATTTCATTCCTCCCCTCACCTTACACATCTCATCCCTTCCCTCGCCATGCACATTTCATCCCTTCCCTTGCCATGCATATTTCATCCTCTCCCTCGCCATACACATTTCATTCCTCCCCTCACCTTACACATCTCATCCCTTCCCTCGCCATGCACATTTCATCCCTTCCCCCGCAATAAAAATTTCATCCTCTCCCTCGCCACACACATTGCATCGTCTCCCTCGCCATATACATTTCATCCCTTCCCTCGCCATACAAATTTCATCCCTTCCCTTGCCATGCACATTTCATCCCTTCCCACGCATGCACATTTCCTCCTCTCCCTTGCAATACACATTTCATCCTTTCCCTCGCCATACACATTGCATTCCTTCTTTCGCCATACACATTTCATCCCTTCCCTTGCCATGCACATTTTATCCCTTCCCCGCCATACACATTTCATCCCTTCCGCCGCCATACACATTTCATCCCTTTCCTCGCCATAAACATTTCATCCCTTTCCCCGCCATACACATTTCATCCCTTCCCTCGCCATACATATTTCATCCCTTCCCTTGCCTTGGACATTTCATCCCTCCCCCCGCCATGCACATTTCCTCATCTCCCTCGCTATACACATTTCATCCCTTCCCTCGCCATGCACATTTCATCCCTTCCCTCGTTATGCATATTTCATCCCTTCCCTCGCCATACATATTTCATCCCTTCCCTTGCCATGGACATTTCATCCCTCCCCCCGCCATGCACATTTCCTCATCTCCCTCGCCGTACACATTTCATCCCTTCCCTCGCCATACACATTTCATCCCTTCCCTCACCATACACATTTCATCCCTTCCCTCACCATACACATTTTATCCCTTTATCGCCATACACATTTAATCCCTTCCCTCGCCATGCACATTTCATCCCTTCCCTCGCCATACACATTTCATCTCTTCCCTCGCCATGCACATTTAATCTTCTCCCTCGCCATACACATTTTATCCCTTCCCTCGCCATGCACATTTCATCCTCTCCCTCGCCATGCACATTTCATCCCTTCCCCCACGAAACACATTTTAACCCTTCCCTCGCCATAACCATTTCATCCCTTCCCACGCCATGCACATTTTATCCTCTCCCTCGCCATACACATTTCATCCCTTCCCCAGCCATACACATTTCATCCCTTCTCTCGCCATACACATTTCATCCCTTCCTCCGCCATGCATATTTAATCCCTTTCCACAAAATACACCTTTAATCCCTTCCCGCGCCATGCACAATTCATACCTTCCCTCGCCATACACATTTCATCCCAGTTCCCTCGCCATACACATTTCATCCCTTCCCTTGTCATACACATTGCATCCCTTCCCTCGCCATACACATTTAATCCCTTTCCTTGCCATACCCATTTCATCCCTTCCAACGCCATGCATATTTCATCCCTTCTTTCACCATGCACATTTCATCCCTTCCCTCGCCATACATATTTCATCCCTTCCCTCGCCATACACATTTCATCCCTTCCCTCGCCATGCACATTTCATCCCTTCCCTCGCCATGCACATTTCATCCCTTCCCCCGCCATACACATTTCATCCCTTCCCTCGCCATACACATTTGATCCCTTCCTCAGCCATGCACATTTCATCCCTTCTCACGCTATGCACATTTCCTCCTCTCCCTCGTCATACACATTTCATCCCTTCCCTCGCAATACACATTTCATCCCTTCCCTCGCCATACACATTTCATCCCTTCCCTTGCCATGCACATTTCATCCCTTCCCTCGCCATACACATTTCATCCCTTCCCTCGCCATGCACATTTCATCCCTTCCCTCGTCATGCATATTTCATCCCGTCCCTCGCCATACACATTTCATCCCTTCCCTCGTCATGCATATTTCATCCCGTCCCTCGCCATACACATTTCATCTCTTCCCTCACCATACACATTTCATCCCTTCTCTCGTGATACACATTTCATCCCTTACCTCGCCATATACATTTCATCCCTCCCCTCGCCATGAACATTTCATCCCATCCCTCACCATGCACATTTCATCCCTTCTCCCGCCATACACATTTCATCCCTTCCCCTGCCATTCATATTCCATCCCTTCCCCCGCCATACACATTTCATCCGCTCCCCCGCCATAAATATTTTATCGCTTCCCTCACCATACACATTTCATCCCTTCCGTCGCCATTCACATTTCATCCCTTCCCTCACCATGCACATTTCATCCCTTCCCTCGCCATACACATTTCATCCCTTCCCTCACCATGCACATTTCATCCCTTCCCTCGCCATACACATTTCATCCCTTCCGTCGCCATACACATTTCATCCCTTCCCTCGCCATGCACATTTCATCCCCTCTCTCGCCAAACACATTTTATCCCTTCCCTCGCCATACAAATTTCATCCCTTCCCTCGCCATGCACATTTCATCCCTTCACTCGCCATGCAAATTTCATCCTTTCCCCCGCCATACACATTTCATTCCTTCCTCCGCCAAACACATTTCATCCCTTCCCCCGCCATACACATTTCATCCCTACCCCCCCCCTACATATTTCATCCCTTCCCCCGCCATACACATTTCATCCTTTCCCTCACCATGCACATTTCATCACTTCCCACGACATACACATTTCATCCCTTCCCTCGCCATACACATTTCATCCCTTCCCTCGCCAAACACATTTTATCCCTTCCCTCGCCATACAAATTTCATCCCTTCCCTCGCCAAACACATTTTATCCCTTCCCTCACCATACAAATTTCATCCCTTCCCTCGCCATGCACATTTCATCCCTTCACTCGCCATGCAAACTTCATCCTTTCCCCCGCCATACACATTTCATTCCTTCCCCCGCCAAACACATTTCATCCCTTCCCCCGCCATACATCTCATTCCTTCCCCACAAACACATTTTATCCCGTCCCCCGCCATACATATCTCATTCCTTCCCCCGCCATACACATTTCATCCCTTCCCTCGCCATACACATTTCATCCCTTCCCCCGCCATGCATATTTCATCCCTTTCCTCACCATACACATTTCATCCCTTCCCTCGCCATACACATTTCATCCCTTCCCTCGCCATACACATTTTATCCCTTCCCTCATCATACACATTGCATCCCTTCCCTCGCCATACACCTTTAATCCCTTCCTACGCCATGCATATTTCATCCATTCCCTCACCATGCACATTTCATCCCTTCCCTCGCCATACACATTTCATCCCTTCCCTCGCCATGCACATTTTATCCTTTCCCTCGCCATACACATTTCACCCCTTCCCTCGCCATGCACATTTCATCCTATCCCTCGTAATGCACATTTCATCCCTTCCCTCGCTATACACATTAATCCCTTCCCTTGCCATGCACATTTCATCCTCTCCCTCGCTATGCACATTTACTCCTCTACCTCGCCATACACATTTCATCCCTTCCCTCGCCATACACAATTCATAATTTCCCTCGCCATTCACATTTCATCCCTTCCTCCGCCATGCACATTTCATCCCTTCCCTCGCCACACACATTTCATCCCTTCCCTCGCCATACACATTTCATCCCTTCCCTCACCATACACATTTCATCCCTTCCCTCGCCATACACATTTCATCCCAATTCCCTCGCCATACACATTTCATCCCTTCCCTCGTCATACACATTTCATCCCTTCCCTCGCCATGCACATTTTATCCCTTCCCCCGCCATACATATTTCATCCCTTCTCCCGCCATACACATTTCATCCCTTCCCCTGCCATACACATTTAATCACTTCCCCCGCCATACACACTTCATCCTTTCCCACGCCATACACATTTCATCCCTTCCCTCACCATGCACATTTCATCCCTTCCCCCGACATACACATTTCATCCCTTCCCCCGCCATACACATTTCATCCCTTCAATCGCTATACACATTTCATCCCTTCCCCCGCCATGCATATTTCATCCCTTTCCTCACTATACACATTTCATCCCTTCCCTCGCCATATACATTTTATCCCTTCCCTCATCATACACATTGCATCCCTTCCCTCGCCATTCACCTTTAATCCCTTCCCTCGCCATACACATTTTATCCCTTCCTACGCCATGCATATTTCATCCATTCCTTCACCATGCACATTTCATCCCTTCCCTCGCCATACACATTTCATCCCTTCCCTTGCCATGCAGATTTAATCCCTTCCCTCGCCATACACATTTCATCTTTTCCCTCGCAATACATATTTCATCTCTTCCCTCGCCATACACATTTCATCCCTTCCCTCGCCATGCACATTTCATCCCTTCCCTCGCCATGCACATTTCATCCCTTCCCTCGCCATACACATTTCATCCCTTCCCTCGCCATGCACATTTTATCCTCTCCCTCGCCATACACATTTCACCCCTTCCCTCGCCATGCACATTTCATCCTATCCCTCGTAATGCACATTTCATCCCTTCTTCCGCCATACACATTTCATCCTCTCCCTCGCCACACACATTTCATCTCTTCCCTTGCCATAAACATTTCATCCCTTTCCTAGCCATCCACATTTCATCCCTTCCCTCGCCATGCACATTTCATCCCTTCCCTCACCATGCACATTTCATCCCTTCCCTCGCCATACACATTTCATCCCTTCCCTCGCCATGCACATTTTATCCTCTCCCTCGCCATACACATTTCTCCCCTTCCCTCGCCATGCACATTTCATCCTATCCCTCGTAATGCACATTTCATCCCTTCCCTCGCTATACACATTAATCCCTTCCCTTGCCATGCACATTTCATCCTCTCCCTAGCCATACACATTTCATCCTTTTTCCCTCGCCATACACATCTCATCCCTTCCCTCACCATGCATATCTCATCCCTTCCCTCGCCATGCACATTTTATCCCTTCCCCCGCCATACACATTTCATCCTCTCCCTCGCCACACATATTTCATCCTCTCCCTCGCCATATACATTTCATCCCTTCTCTCGCCATACACATTTCATCCCTTCCATTGCAATGCACATTTCATCCCCTCCCCCGCATGCACATTTCATTCTCTCCCTCGACATACACATTTCATCCCTTCCCCCGCCATACACATTTCATCCCTTTCCTCGCCATAAACATTTCATCCCTTCCCCCGCCATACACATTTCATTCCTTTCCTCGCCATACACATTTCATCCCTTCCCTTGCTATGCACATTTTATCCCTTCCCCGCCATACATAATTCATTCATTCCCACGCCATACACATTTCATCCCTTTCCTCGCCATAAACATTTCATCCCTTTCCCCTCCATACACATTTCATCCCTTCCCTCGCCATACACATTTCATCCATTCCCTTGCCATGCACATTTCATCCCTTCCCCCGCCATGCACATTTCCTCCTCTCTCTCGCCATACACATTTCATCCCTTCCCTCGCCATACACAATTCATAATTTCCCTCGCCATTCACATTTCATCCCTTCCCTCGCCATTCACATTTCATCCCTTCCCTCGCCATGCACATTTCATCCTTTCCCTCGCCATACACATTTCATCCCTTCCCTCGCCATACACATTTCATCCCTTCCCTCACCATACACATTTCATCCCTTCCCTCGCCATACACATTTCATCCCTTCCCTCGCCATGCACATTTCATCCCTTCCCTCGCCATACACATTTCACCCCTCCCCTAGCCATGCACATTTCATCCTCTCCCTCGCCATACACATTTCATCCTCTCCCTCGCCATGCACATTTCATCCCTTCCCCCGCCATACACATTTCATCCCTTCCCTTGCCATAAACATTTCATCCCTTCCCCCGCCATGCACATTTCATCCTCTCCCTCGCCATACACATTTCATCCTTTCCCTTGCCATGCATATTTCATCCTCTCCCCGCCATACACATTTCATCCCTTCCCTCACCATACACATTTCATCCCTTCCCTCGCCATACACATTTCATCCCTTCCCTCGCCATACACATTTCATCCCTTCCCTCGCCATACACATTTCATCCCTTCCCTCGCCATGCACATTTCATCCCTTACCTCGCCATACACATTTCATCCCTTCCCTCGCCATGCATATTTCATCCTCTCCCCGGGAGAGGTGGCGGTGGCTGAGTCGTCAAAGTAACGGCCTCGTGTTCAGGAGGACGCGAGTTCAATCCCCGCCCGGTGCTACCAAGCTGGGATTTTTCAGCCGCCGCCGAGTGGCTTAAAACTACCCACATGCTGTCCAGAAGACCACCTATCAACCCGGACTCTAGATTCTAGGATCAAAGATGAGCTCTGGGAGGGCAGCATGAGCCAATGCAAGATGGCGCCACTATAAACACTCGCCTGCGCCAGAACGGGCTGGGCCGACCATCAGGACCTACCGGAAAGAAACCTTGGACCGACCATCAGGATCCACCGGGAAGAAGCCTACCGGCGCAATAGGCTGCAATTTAAAAAAAAAAAAAAAAAAAAAAAAAAAAATACACATTTCATCCCTTCATTCGCCATGCACATTTCATCCCTTCTCCCGCCATACACATTTCATCCCTTTCCCCGCCATATATATTTCATCACTTCCCCCGCCATGCATATTTCATCCCTTCCGTCACCATACACATTTCATCCCATCCCCCGCCAAACACATTTCATCCCTTCACTCACGATATATATTTCATCCCTTCCCTCGCCACACACATTTCATCCATTCCCTCACCATACACATTTCATCCCTTCCCTCGCCACACACATTTCATCCCTTCCCTTGCCATACACATTTCATCCCTTCCCCCGCCACACACATTTCATCCCTTCCCTCGTCACACACATTTCATCCCTTCCCTCGCCACACACATTTCATCCCTTCCCTCGCCATACACATTTCATCCCTTCCTACGCCACACACATTTCATCCCTTCCTACGCCACACACATTTCATCCCTTCCTACGCCACACACATTTCATCCCTTCACTCACGATATATATTTCATCCCTTCCCTCGCCATACACATTTCATCCCAATTCCCTCGCCATACACATTTCATCCCTTCCCTCGTCATACACATTGCATCCCTTCCCTGGCCATACACATTTAATCCCTTCCCTCGCCATACACATTTAATCCGTTCCTACGCCATGCATATTTCATCCCTTTCCTCACCATACACATTTCATCCCAATTCCCTCGCCATACACATTTCATCCCTTCCCTCGTCATACACATTGCATCCCTTCCCTGGCCATACACATTTAATCCCTTCCCTCGCCATACACATTTAATCCGTTCCTACGCCATGCATATTTCATCCCTTCCCTCGCCATACACATTTCATCCCTTCCCTCGCCATACACATTTCATCCCTTCCCTCGCCAAGCACATTTTATCCCTTCCCTCGCCATACACATTTCATCCCTTCCCTCGCCATACACATTTCATCCCTTCCCTCGCCATACACATTTCATCCCTTCCCTCGCCATACACATTTCATCCCTTCCCTCGCCATGCACATTTTATCCCTTCCCTCGCCATACACATTTCATCCCTTCCCTCGCCATACACATTTAATCCGTTCCTACGCCATGCATATTTCATCCCTTTCCTCACCATGCACATTTCATCCCTTCCCTCGCCATACACATTTCATCCCTTCCCTCGCCATTCACATTTCATCCCTTCCCTCGCCATACACATTTCATCCCTTCCCTCGCCATACACATTTCATCCCTTCCCTCGCCATGCACATTTTATCCCTTCCCTCGCCATACACATTTCATCCCTTCTCCCGCCATACACATTTCATCCCTTCCCCTGCCATACACATTTAATCACTTCCCCCGCCATACACACTTCATCCTTTCCCACGATATACACATTTCATCTTTTCCCTCGCCATGCACATTTCATCCTATCCCTCGTAATGCACATTTCATCCCTTCCCCCGCCATACACATTTCATCCTCTCCCTCGCCACACACATTTCATCCTCTCCCTTGCCATATACATTTCATCCCTTCCCTCGCCATACACATTTTATCCCTTCCCTTGCCATGCACATTTCATCCCTTTCCCCGCATGCACATTTCCTTCTCTCCCTCGCCATACACATTTCATCCCTTCCCCGCCATACACATTTCATCCCTTTCCTCGCAACCTTCCCTTGCCATGCACATTTCATCCCTTCCTCCGCATGCACATTTCCTCCTCTCCCTCACCATGAAAATTTCATCTCTTCCCTCGCAATACACATTTCATCCCTTCCCTCGCCATGCACATTTCATCCCTTCCCTCGCCATACACATTTCATTTTGGGTAGGCGGTGGCCGAAGTGGTAGCGTACTGGGCCCACATTCACCGCGTGATGGACGACGCGGGTTCGAATCCCCACGCTACCACTCGGATTTTTCAGTCACCGCCGAGTGGCTTAAAACTACCCACATGCTGTCCTGAAGACCACCCATCAACCCGGACTCTAGAGGAAGCCGTCCAAGCGAATCAAGAACGAGTTCCGGGGGGCAGCATGAGCCAATGCAAGATGGCGAAACTATAAACACTCGCCTGCGCCAGAACGGGCTGGGCCGACCATCAGGCCCCACCTGGAAGAAGCCTTGGGCCGACCATCAGGCCCCACCAGGAAGATGCTTACCGGCGCAACAGGCAGCGACGTAAAAAAAAAAATAAAAAAATATCTTCCCTCGCCATACACATTTCATCCCTTCCCTCGCTATACACATTTCATCCTTTCCCTCACAATGCACATTTCATACCTTCCCTCACCTTGCACATTTCATCCCTTCCCCCGCCATACACATTTCATCCTTTCCTTCGCCATGCACATTTTATTCTCTCCCTCGCAATGCAAATTTCACCCCTTCTCTCGCCATGCACATTTCATCCTATCCCTCGTAATGCACAGTTCATCTCATTCCTCGCCATACACATTTCATCCCTTTCCTTGCCATGCACATTTCATCCTCTCCCTCCCCATACACATTTCATCCCTTCCCTAGCCATACACATCTCATCGCTTCCCTCGCCATGCATATTTCATCCCTTCCCTCGCCATACACATTTCATCCTCTCCCTCGCCACACACATTTCATCCTCTCCGTCGCCATATACATTTTATCCCTTCCCTTGCCAAACACATTTCATCCCTTCCGTTGCCATGCACATTTCATCCCTTCCCCCGCATGCACATTTCCTCCTCTCCCTCGCCATACACATTTTATCCCTTCCCCCGCCATACACATTTCATCCCTTTCCTCGCCATAAGCATTTCATCCATTCCCCCGCCATACACATTTCATCCCTTCCCTCGCAATAGACATTTCATCCCTTCCCTTGCCATGCACATTTTATCCCTTCCCCGCCATACACATTTCATCCCTTCCCCCGCCATACACTTTTCATCCCTTTCCTCGCCATAAACATTTCATCCCTTCCCCCGCCATACACATTTCATCCCTTCCCTCGCCATACACATTTCATCCCTTCCATTGCCATGCACATTTCATCCCTTTCCCCGCCATGCACATTTCCTCCTCTCCCTCGTCATACACATTTCATCCCTTCCCTCGCCATACACATTTCATCCCTTCCTTTGCCATACACATTTCATCCCTTCCCTCGCCATGCACATTTCATCCCTTCCCACGTAATGCATATTTCGTCCTATCCTTCGTCATGCATATTTCATCCCTTCCCTCGCCATACACATTTCATCCCTTCCCTCAACATACACATTTCATCCCTTCCCTCACCATACACATTTCAACCTCTCACTCGCCATACACATTTTATCCCTTCCCTCACCATACACATTTCATCCCTTCCCTCGCCATACACATTTCAACCTCTCACTCGCCATACACATTTTATCCCTTCCCTCACCATACACATTTCATCCCTTCCCTCGCCATACACATTTCATCCCTTCCCTTGCCATGCACATTTCATCCCTTCCCTCGCTATACACACTTCATCCCTTCCCTCGCCATGCACATTTCATCCTCTCCCTCGCCATACACATTTCTTCACTTCCCTCGCCATGCACATTTCATCCTCTCCCTCGCCATACACATTTCATCCCTTCCCTCGCCATGCACATTTCATCCTTTCCCCGCCATACACATCTCATCTCTTTCCTCGCCATACACATTTCATCCCTTCCCCCACCATACACATTTCATCCCTTCCCTCGCCATAAACATTTCATCCCTTCTTCCGTCATGCACATATCATCCCTTCCCTCGCCATACACATTTCATCCCTTCCCTCGTCATGCACATTTCATCCTCTCCCCGCCATACACATTTAATTCCTTCCCTCGCCATACACATTTCATCCCTTCCCCCGCCATACACATTTCATCCCTTCCCCCGCCCTACACATTTCATCCCTTCCCTCGTAATGCATATTTCGTCCTATCCTTCGTCATGCATATTTCATCCCTTCCCTCGCCATACACATTTCATCCCTTCCCTCAACATACACATTTCATCCCTTCCCTCACCATACACATTTCAACCTCTCCTTCCCTCACCATACACATTTCATCCCTTCCCTCGCCATACACATTTCATCCCTTCCTTGCATTTCATCCCTTCCTCCTCTCCTCGCCATACACATTTCATCCCTTCCCTCGCCATGCACATTTCATCCTTTCCCCGCCATACACATCTCATCTCTTTCCTCGCCATACACATTTCATCCCTTCCCCCACCATACACATTTCATCCCTTCCCTCGCCATACACATTTTCATCCCTTCCCTCGTCATGCACATTTCATCCTCTCCCCGCCATACACATTTAATTCCTTCCCTCGCCATACACATTTCATCCCTTCCCCCGCCATACACATTTCATCCCTTCCCCCGCCCTACATATTTCATCCCTTCTCCCGCTATGCATATTTCATTCCTTCCCTCACCATACACATTTTATCCCTTCCCCCGCCATACACATTTCATCCCTTCACTCACCATACACATTGCATCCCTTCCCCCGCCATACACATTTCATCCCTTCCCCCGCCATGCATATTTCATCCCTTCCCTCACCATACACATTTCATCCCTTTCCCCGCCATACACATTTTATCCCTTCACTCACGATACACATTTCATCCCTTCCCTCGCCATACACATTTCATCCCTTCCCTCGTCATACACATTTCATCCCTTCCCTCGCCATACACATTTCATCTCTTCCTTCGCCATACACATTTCATCCCTTCCCTCGCCATACACATTTCATCTCTTCCTTCGCCATACACATTTCATCCCTTCCCTCGTCATACACATTTCATCCCTTCCCTCGCCATACACATTTCATCTCTTCCTTCGCCATACACATTTCATCCCTCCCCTCGTCATACACATTGTATCGCTTCCCTCGCCATACACATTTAATCCCTTCCCTCGCCATACACATTTCATCCCTTCCTACACCATGCATATTTCATCCTTTCTCTCACCATGCACATCTCATCCCTTCCCTCGCCATACACATTTCAACCCTTCCCTCGAATTTTTTTTTTTTTTTTTTTTTTACGTTGTTGCCTATTGCGCCGGTAGGCATCTTCCCGGTGGGGCCTGATGGTCGGCCCAAGGCTTCTTCCAGGTGGGGCCTGATGGTCGGCCCAGCCCGTTCTGGCGCAGGCGAGTGTTTATAGTGGCGCCATCTTGCATTGGCTCATGCTGCCCCCGGAACTCGTACTTGATTCGCTTGGACGGCCTCTTCTAGAGTCCGGGTTGATGGGTGGTCTTCAGGACAGCATGTGGTTAGTTTTAAGCCATTCGCCGGTGACTGAAAAATCCGAGTGGTAGCGTGAGTATTCGAACCCGCGTCGTCCATCACGCGGCGAATATGGGTCCAGTACGCTATCACTTCGGCCACCGCCTACCCAAGCCATGCACAGTTCATCCCTTTCCTCGCCATACACATTTCATCCCTTCCCCTCGCCATACACATTTCATCCCTTCCCTCGCCATACACATTTCATCCCTTCCCTCTCCATGCACATTTTATCCCTTCCCTCACCATGCACATTTCATCCCTTCCCTCGCCATACACATTTCATCCTTTCCCTCGCCATACACATTTTATCGCCTCCCTCGCCATACACATTTCACCCCTTCTCTCGCCATACACATTTCATCCCTTCCCTCGCCATGCACATTTCATCCCTTCCCTCGCCATACACATTTCATCCCTTCCTTTGCCATGCACATTTCATCCTCTTCCTCGCCATACACATTTCATCCCTTCCCTCGCCATACACATCTCATCCCTTCCCTCGCCATACACATTTCATCCTCTCCCTCGCCATACACATTTCATCCCTTCCCTCACCATACACATTTCATTCCTTCCCTTGCAATGCACATTTCATCCTTTCCCCGCCATGCACATTTCATCCCTTCCCCCGCCATACACATTTCATCCTTCCCTAGCCATGCACATTTCATGCCTTCCCCCGCCATGCACATTTCATCCCTTCCCCCGCCATACACATTTCATCCCTTCCCTTGCCATGCACATTTCATCCCTTCCTCCGCCATGCACATTTCATCCCTTCCCCCGCCATACACATTTCATCCATTCCCTTGCCATGCACATTTCATCCCTTCCCCCGCCATACACATTTCATCCCTTCCCTCACCATACACATTTCATCCCTTCCCTTGCCATGCACATTTCATCCCTTCCCCCGCCATGCACATTTCATCCCTTCCCCCGCCATACACATTTCATCCTTCCCTAGCCATGCACATTTCATCCCTTCCCCCGCCATGCACATTTCATCCCTTCCCCCGCCATACACATTTCATCCCTTTCCTTGCCATGCACATTTCATCCCTTCCTCCGCCATGCACATTTCATCCCTTCCCCCGCCATACACATTTCATCCACTCCCTTGCCATGCACATTTCATCCCTTCCCCCGCCATACACATTTCATCCCCTCCCTCACCATACACATTTCATCCTTTCCCCCGCCATGCATATTTCATCCTCTCCCTCGCCGTACCCATTTCATCCCTTCCCTCGCCTTACTCATTTCATCCCTTCCCTCGCCATACACATTTCGTCCCTTCCCTCGTCATGCACATTTCATCCCTTCCCTCGCCATACACATTTCATCCCTTCCCTCGCCATACACATATCATCCTCTCCCTCGCCGTACACATTTCATCCCTTTCCTTGCTTTTCACATTTTATCCCTTCCTTTGCCATGCACATTTAATTCCTTCCTTTACCATACACATGTCCTTCCTTCCCCCGCCATGCACATTTCATACCTCTCCTCTGTCATATTCATCTCATCTCTTCCTTTGCCTCGGATTTCAGTGTGTCGTGAGCGACTGAACATCATCAACGCCCATTCCAACTTCGACCTGCGGACCTGGACGGAGGGGCAGGAGCTTCTAGTGGTGTGCCTCCGCCAGCACCGCGTGTCCCCCGACACCTACACCTACACCGTCCCCTGCACCGAGACAGGCTGGCTCAATGTCACCGCTAACTGTTCCTATTGTGAGTATTCTCTTGAGGTATTTTGATGTTTTTATTTTTACAATTACTTTATATTTACGATTTTAGTTTTACACTTTTTACGTCATTTTCTTATTCTTTTAAAATTTACAGTATAAAAGACTACAGTTAAATTTTTTATCTACCTGAGCACATTTTTTTTACGTCTTACTTTTTAAATTTATTTTACGATTTGCATTTTTCAAAGATTATATTTTAAATTGTTTCTTTTAATATTAAGGAAAATAGTACCTGAACTCATTAACCTTTTTTTCTCAAAATTATTGGTATATATTGTTTTACTTTTTTTTTTTTTTACAATTGACAATCTTCAAATGTTACATTTAAGATTGATTTTTAATAAAACTTAAGGAAATTATATTTGAAATTCATTAATATTCTTTTTTATTCAAAGGATCATTATATATATACGAATGATCTTGAGTGTATTTCTAAGTGTCTTGAAATTCAAAACATGTATTTGTTTGTGCGTGCAACTCCTGAATGGGTCTTTATCCTTGAGTGCTCTAATTATGTTGTGAACTAACACTTTTATTTCCTTCAGAGGACGGACGTCGACGATAATGTGTACTAACCAATACCATAATGCCATCATCATCATCACTGCCATATGTATTTTTATTTTGTCTTCTCCATTCTCTTTTATCCTCTATCTAGTTTCCTTGTGTATGTATGTGTGTGTGTTTGTGTGTGTGTGTTTATGTCAAGTATATTTTTCACGTTGAAATGTGTAATTTGTCAGGCGCATATGTATTGTAGATTTTGAAATATAAAACTTCCTATGTTTATTTTTTTTTACTTTGAAAAATATAACAATTTTTGACAAACATGTATGTTTCCACTAAAGGTGTAAATAATCCTTAACTTCGACGAATATTAGGCTAATAAAAATAATGATTGGACTCTGCTATCTTCCTTCACTCCTTTGATAAATTTCAGAGCGGGATAGCGGAAATGATAGCCGAAACAATGAGGGGAGAAGGTTGGGTCGGGAGGTATTGACGAAGAAAAAAAAAATCACACTACGACTCCTTTCTGTGTTCCATTCCCATTCTGGATATAAGATGCTTCACGTATCTACTTATATTAATTATTATTATTAATATTAATGTATCTAATATTACCATCACGATTGGGTCATTTTTGCGATCACAAGAAGGGGAAAGTCGGAGCCTTGGGAGATGTCAACGAATAAAAATTCAGACTCCGACTCCTTTGTGTGTTCGACTTCGACTCTGGATATAAGTTGCTTAACGGGCTTATACTGTGCTTTTATCTCCCTTTCTTTATTTTTACGATCACTGTGGGCGGCTAATAGAGAATAGAGTCGATATTTACAGTTATTATACATACGTAACCTAAAATAACGATATAGATTTTGCTTTGCCAGTCTCTAACTCCACCCTCGGCCACTTTCACTTTACTTACTAAGGCTCTGATAATAATAACTGGGCTATTAACCACAATAATCTACACTCATCCAGCTCAACAACAACCAAAAAAAATCATTTGCAGGCCTAGATAAAAAGGTCATAAAATACTGTATGGTCTACCTCTAGAAAATCACCATCCCATGAGAGCGTGTTTAAGGGTCAAAGCACCAACTTCACAACCGCTCGTAAAAGGTTAGGCCAGCGCCACCGAGCTCCGACATCACTCGGCGTCGAAGGGCCAACCATCTTCATTATGAAGCCGTACGAAAGACTGCAGGAGGTGATGAGTATCTCCCCTGCACACCGAGTCATCAGAGAACTGCTGGGCACCCCAAAGCTAAGGACCACTCTCTACACTAGCTCTGCTGGCGTTACTTCTCTTGAGTACCCGAAGATACAGTGCCATCCTGGCGTCAAGCCCTCGTGAGACCTTGTGTTCTGTGTCACCAGCGTCTGGGCGAGGCCCGAGACGAGAGTTGCATCTTTGTCTTTTTTGGATATTTGTTATTTTCCTCCAAGTGAGGTGAAGGAGTAAACGTCCTTTCATAGTTGGTTTGTCTCACCCCACGGGTCCCGTCACTACACAGTTCCACGTTCCTGGTATCCTTGGAGGACGAAGGTAGTGATTGAATGTGCACCCTCGTCTCTCATTTACAGCGTGTATGCCTAATGACACTGCTGAAGTGAACGACCAAATATAACAAGGATGCATTATTTGAACTTCAATCTATAAAGTGTAGATTAAGCTGTATGTATGCATTGTCCTTAATAATTCTTATTAATACTCTTTAAACCTATCATCTCAACCAAAATATGATATATTGCAATAAGAGTTACGTAACGATGGCGTAGAAACAAGGCACAGCCCAGACCAAAAACAAAAACCTCCCAGTTGCTGGGGAAAACGAGTCACGGCGGCGCCCTCGGCAGCCTCCATAACCACCACACGTAGTGACGCCAGTGACCCAGCCCTAGCATACAGTCTTCAGCCAGTCAAGGGACTAGAGCCCTGCCACAATGTTCAGAGCTACAAAAAAGCTCCGCCTACTTTCCAACTCCCTGATCCCAGGCGGGGTCTCGAAATGGTGTACTGGTGTTGGCCTCGTCAGCACCAGGGGCTGGCTCACACATCTCCTCAGCACCTCGCCCTGGGGAGTAGCACCTTTTGCCCCCCTCACAGCACTGTCCGGGGGCCTCCTCAAGCTGGGGGCTGTGGCAGTTCGACTCTCCTGTCGTAGGGCAACAACTCAAGTTTTACAGGTTTGTATAATTTGTATTTCTTTCTAGGTTGTAGTGAGCGTAATGGTATTAGTTTTAATTTATTGCCAATTACGCACGAGGGGCATAGAAGGCACCTTGACGTAAATTTGGGGGCCTTATGATTAGGTGAGGGCCGAAACTCAAAGCTAGAACCTGATGGTCAGGGATGCTATGTAGAAATGCCATACAATATTTTAGAGTAATAGTAGAGTGACGGGAATAGCATATCCCTTGCCATGTACATATAAACAAAAATAATGGCCCTCAATGGATGATTCGTAGAATCAGAAATGTAATAGACTTAAAGAGGGGAATCTATAGGATAATAAAGAATCTGTAATGGATAACAGGAAAGCCAACGAGGCCATAAGTGATCTCAAGGGTTCTTTAAATTATACAGAACGAAAACAAGAGAGAGAATTGGACTGTTGAAAACATACTGATGAACTCGTCTAGAATGCTGAAAATATGAGTAGAATGTTGAACGACTGCTTCCTTTCAGTTTTCTGACAGGAAAATTTAGCAACCATTCCGGGGAGAGTTCAGGTATATGAAGGCGAAGAAAACTGCTAGTAAGGGGATGTGATCATCACTAGGCAGGTAGTTCAGGATGAGATTGGTAGATTGAACAAAAATAAATCTGTTACCCTTTTTTAAGTGTTTTTACTTTTTAAGGTAGTTGGTGTCAAGTGTTATTTTTAAGGCGTGAACTGTTATATCACTTGTCACAGGGCCGGTAGTAGAAGATAAAATGCCATATCTATAAGTAATTCTAGGGGAGTAACAGAAGACGGGCTAAGAATCTTCTATACTAACAGCAGGAGCCTCAGAAACAAGATAGACTTACTAAGGGGTGAAGCTTGTTCAGAAAATTTTGACATAATAGCGATCACTGATCAGAATTTGAAATAACGGGTCATCAGATGTTTCACAAAGACAGAAGGGGCAGAAAGGGAGGTGGAGTTGCGCTATATGTTAAAGACTCACTTAAATGTTTAGTTAACAATTCAGTCAAAACTAACATGGATTCAGAATCAGTTTGGGTGGACGTTTACAAAGGGAAAGAAAAACTAACTCTAGGAGTTATATACAGGCCACCCAACCTTAACAGGCAGGACACGAGTATATTACTACAGGAGATTGGCAGGGCAAGTATGAGTAGAAATGTCTGCGTAATGGGGGACTTTAATTATAGGAATATAGACTGGGAAGACCTAGTGGGTGACCTGGAAGCCGAGGACTTTCTTGAAGTTATACAAGATAATTTCCTTAAGCAGGTAGTTACTGAGCCTACCAGAGGAGATAATATATTAGGCTTAGTCCTAACCAATAATGGGAACTTGCTACGTGAGTTGGAGGTGGGCGGAGAGTTAGGAAATAGTGACCACAGAACGGTTCGTTTTAGCTTAGACTGGGCGGTAACCCGCGAACCAAACCCAGTGTTAGTGCCAGATTTCAGAAGAGCAAATTACGAGGGGCTTCGAAGACATCTTGAAGGGGTAAACTAGGATAATTTAGGGATTCATGAGGACCAGAACTGCGGATTGGAGAGCCAGGAGAACCAGGTAGAAATGTCTTACAATAACTTAGTAAGAGTAATAGTAGAGGGGCAAGGACAGCATATACCACAGCGAACACTTAGAAAAGAAAACAATGATCCTAAGTGGATGACTCGTGGACTAAAACACGAGATTGGGTTAAAGAAGGGAATTTATCAGAAAATAAAGAATGGTGAAACACATCTCAGGGGCCGGTACGTCGAACTATCTAGATTAGTTAAGAAAAACACCAGGATAGCAAAAAGGAACTATGAGATCAAAGTAGCAAATGAGGCGAAAAGCAATCCTAAGGGCTTCTTTCAGATGTATAGAACAAAAACACGGGAGAAAATTGGACCGCTGAAAACAAACACAGGGGAGCTAGTAGAAAATTACAAAAATATGAGCACATTGTTGAACGACTACTTCCTTTCAGTATTCACACAGGAGGATCGAACGACTATACCGGAAAGAGTTCAGGTGTACGAGGTAGGGGATGGCGACAAATTGAGGGATATAATCATTACCAGGCAAGTAGTTCAGGATGAGATAGATAAGCTTAAGAAGAACAAGTCGCCAGGTCCTGACGGGATATTTCCGAGGGTATTAAAGGAATTAGGTAATGTACTCAGTGACCCACTAACCGACATCTTTAAGATGTCGGTAAATACTGGTTATGTGACGAGCCTATGGAAAGTAGCTAATGTGACGCCGATTTTTAAAAAGGGGGACAGGTCAGTTGCTTCAAACTATCGCCCAATTAGCTTAACATCGGTTATAGGCAAGATGCTGGAGTCCATAATAGCCAGGAACATTCGGGAGCATTTAGAGAAACATAGCTTAATTCACGACTCGCAGCATGGGTTCACAAAAGGTAGGTCATGCCTCACCAATCTCTTGTCCTTCTACAATAAAGTATTTGAGGCGGTTGACAGAGATGAAAATTATGATGTAATCTATCTTGATTTTAGTAAAGCGTTTGACAAAGTTCCTCACCAACGACTGTTGCTTAAATTACAGGCTCACGGAGTAGAGGGTAAAGTTTTGAACTGGGTCAAGGCGTGGCTTAGCAATAGGAAGCAAAGAGTGCAAATCAATGGAAAAAGATCTGACTGGGGATGTGTTACGAGTGGGGTCCCACAAGGTTCGGTATTAGGTCCACTTTTATTTATTATTTATATCAATGACTTAGATACAAGAATTAGTAGTGATGTTAGTAAATTTGCAGAGGATACCAAGATCGGTAGAGTAATTGAGTCGGATCGGGACGCTAGTATTCTCCAAGGTGAACTCAACATATTGTATGACTGGGCGGATAAATGGCAGATGGAGTTCAATGTAGGGAAGTGCAGTATTCTGAGTGTAGGTAGGAACAACCCCTCACATAACTATTGCTTAAATGACACTCTCATAAGCAGGTCTGGGTGCGAGAGGGATTTAGGGGTCTTAGTGAGCTCTGATCTCCGTCCAAGGGCACAATGCATTCAAGCTAGAAATCGAGCTAATAGGGTACTGGGATTTATTTCAAGGAGCGTAAGCAACAGAAGCCCCGAAGTCTTCCTCAAACTATATTTAGCATTAGTTAGACCTCATCTTGACTATGCGGTTCAGTTCTGGTCACCTTACTATAGAATGGATATCAAAATGTTAGAATCGGTGCAGAGGAGGATGACTAAGATGATTCAGGGGTTGAGAAACTTGCCATACGAGGAAAGACTCAAACAGTTAAACTTGCATTCTCTAGAAAGGCGAAGGGTGCGTGGAGACATGATCGAGGTTTATAAATGGATGAAGGGCTTTAATAAGGGAGACATTCATAAGGTTTTGTTGGTAAGAGAACCGGGTAGGACACGAAGTAATGGGTTTAAACTGGATAAATTCAGATTCAACAGGGACATAAGCAAAAATTGGTTTACTAACAGGGTGGTGGATGAGTGAAATAGGCTTAGCAGTCATGTGGTGAGTGCCAATACAATTGTCACATTCAAAAACAGACTAGATAAATTCATGGACAGGGATATTAGGTGGGGTTAGATACACGGGAGCTTAGGGTCAAAGGAGCTGCCTCGTACAGGCCTACCGGCCTCTTGTAGACTCCTGCGTTCTTATGTTCTTATGTTCTTATATCATTTTGCCTCTGGTTATTATGATATACATACGGCAATATCATTTTACGGGGTTGTTTACAGCGGAAATCGGGAACGGAAATCGGGTACGAATGAGTGTTCGTAGGGTATGTTAGACGGGAAATCGGGTACGAATGTGTGTTCGTAGGGTATGTTAGACCGGGAATCGGGTACGTAAAGGTCGCGAACCGGTTATTACCGGAAATGCGGTACGAATGACTGGATGAAAGCGGAAGTGGCAAGATGATATCGCTATGGCATTCTCGTTTTACCGGGTGGTTGTGTTTACGGCGGAAATCGGGAACGAATGACTGTGTTGTTTGGGTACGAAAAGGTCGCGAACCAATTGTAACGGAAATGCAGTACGAAGGGCCCGGATGGGAGTGTTTACGGGCGGAAATCGGAGTTAGACCGGAAATACAGTACGAACGTATGGGATGTGTTAGGGTTTGAATGAGGTGATTGACCGGAAGTATGAATGTTGTTTGTT
Source organism: Eriocheir sinensis (assembly GCF_024679095.1). Lineage (NCBI taxonomy): Eukaryota > Metazoa > Arthropoda > Malacostraca > Decapoda > Varunidae > Eriocheir > Eriocheir sinensis. The sequence continues at coordinate 9,721,767 of NC_066538.1, forward strand.
GTGACCGGAAACAGGGTACGAACAGGTGAGTAATGTATCTGGGTAGGATCGGGAAGTCAATGACCCGTCCAATGTTATTGTTTTGGATGGGTAGGAGGGAGGGAGGGAGGGATGGGGTGGCGGGTTTGGGTAAGATTGGAATGTGGTTCGGCCTTGTCCAAGGTTGAAGAGAGAGGTAGAGTTGGAAAGGAGAGAGAGAGAGAGAGAGAGAGAGAGAGAGAGAGAGAGAGAGAGAGAGAGAGAGAGAGAGAGAGAGAGAGAGAGAGAGAGAGAGAGAGAGAGAGAGAGAGAGAGAGAGAGAGAGAGAGATGAAAAAAAAAAGGTGGAAGAGAAAGGGAGAAAGAGAAACAACATGTCGGGATGACTTACCTGTTGAGTCTTACCGCGTGTGAACAAAATGAGAATGGCGAGGAGACTACATGAGAGGGCTGAAAAAAAGTCGTTACAAACACACACTTGCATCCGCCCCTCAACCCCCCCCCCCTCTCCCAGCTTCCCATACCAGCTAGCAGAAAAAGTAGTTGGACTAGACACACCGGCCCCCCCCCCCAATTATAGCAGATGTGATAGCGAACCCTGGCTGTGAGTGGGTTAACCTCGTAGTGTTGACTCGCGTCTGTTGTGGGATGACGGAATAGTTTTCGTGAGAATGAAAAGCAGTGCTTTGTATAAACAGTGTGGGTGGCGAAAGTCGTTTAATGGACCGTGTCAGTTGTGTGTCGACAGCGACCGCCGTGGAGAAGACACACTGTGTGAACATTGTGGACGACATTACAACTTTTCTTCTTCCTTTATTCATGAGTGTTCTTCTCCTCCACGAGTTGACGATGTGGATAAACTCTGTGAAATCTGTGGGATGATATATAATACCTCTTCATGTCCAGTCTGTCACCCGCGAACTGACAATATTGATAACCTCTGTGAAGTCTGTGGGTTATTGTATAATGGTGCTTCATGTTCAGATTGTCATGATACATCATGGCAATTATATGAAAGCTGTGGTGATCTATTCAAACCTCCTTCCGAAAATCATGTCTGTCAAGCAACGACATCCCACGCGGGGAAGGATCACTCGCCATTCCCTGAAGTGTCCTCGAAGTAAGCACGGAAAATCAACACGTCAGAACTTTGTGAAGGTAAGAAAAAAATATCAATAGTAACAACAATAATAATAGTAATAATAATAATAATAATAATAATAATAATAATAATAATAACAGAAATAATAATAATAATAAAAATCGAAGATATACAATGTCATTTTTTTTATATTTCCCTCGGTACAGACACTACACCCCGTCAGCTACGTTTGAATTATGAAGGAAGGAATAACCCAGTTCTGGGGACTGGCTTGTCAGAACGCCGTGGAGGTGGAGGTAAGCATAATAATAATAATAGTAATACATAATAATAATAATAATAAAGAGAAAAGTAACAGACTAAAGGTCGCATAGATTTTTTTTTTCTTTCGTAGGTGACATTAACCTACTCTCACTAGACCTAGATTTTTTTTATTGCCTTGGACGACCGGTCCTCTCGCCACTCCCAGATTCTTTTTTTTTTTTTGTGCTGTTGTTGATAGAGGCAGCTGCTGTAGACGCCACACCTTGTTTAATATATTCCTCTTTTTGTCCCCTTTACGCAGGTGGTGTGCAGCCGTCCCCAACATCTATTTCCCGTGAACGTACGTCTCATCAAGCAGGATCAAGCAGAATGCAGAGAGATGACTCCCCTCAACCCGGTCCTAGTGGGGTAGAAAGCAACTCGGTGGTACAAGCAAGTAGTGGGCTGAGAGATGTATCATCTCGGCCCGGACCTAATGAGGAAGGAAGCGACTCGGTGGCACAATCAGAACCCCCTCGTTCGCCTAGTTTAGACTCTAGTATGTCTTCGCAGACATCCTCGCCTGCCATTATGAGCACAACGTCACAGTTTTTGAGTTCTTTCACCAGACATCAGTATTCCATTCCTGAACATATAAACGCTGATCCTATAGCATTACTCACGGAGTACAGACATTTCTGTATACGGGAAATTGAATATTTTTTTACCAGTCAAAACCAACAGTTTCCACCAACTTTGAAAATATTCGCCCAGTTACCCCTCACTCTAGTGAAGTTTTCCGCCTTTGGCGAAGATCTGACGCATACCATTCACATTACATTTCGATCACGACTGATCACATATCAGGACGTGACTCAGCTGTTCGACTTATGGATCAATCGACTTACCAGCAGGTTGGAAGGTCTTACCAGTGAGAAGGAAGGTTCTGGTTTCGTTATCTCACGAGTGGAATCATTTTACATAAATTTTTGCTTGCACGCCGCTCTCAACGGTATAGGTGAATATGTGAGGTTTCCTAAAGGTTTGCGGAGAAAGAGTGAGATCTTTAACCCTAGCGGCAAGCATTCGTCATGTGTTATTCAGTGTATAGCAGCCTTTAAACTTCACCGCATGGGGACGTCATGGAGGAACATCTATCAAAGATTACGGAGATGTAGAGGGGGTAAGAAACTGGTGGTTTGCCAAGGCGTTGGGCGACCGGTTACGTGGGAGAATCTAGGTCAGCTGGAACGGTTGAACCAAGTCTCTCTGAACGTCTATACATTACACAGAAGCGATGAAATGTACCATCTATCCTTATCCAGGAAAGGAAATACCAAGTATTGCACAGTTATACCCCTCCTTCTGCTTGGAGGAAAGCATATGGCCCTAATCAAGAATGTAGAAAGCTTCTATAGAAAATATACGAGAACACGTCCCACCCTTCATAACTATAATTTTTGCAAGATATGCTTCTCTTCACTACCCGCTAGTGTGAATCTGAGCGAACACGAGTGTCAGTGTAGCTTCACCCAAACTCTCCTTTTCCCGGAAGAAAGTGAGAAAGTAAGGTTTAAACACTACGCGTATTCCTATCCACCCTCTCATATCTGCTCTTTTGACTTCGAGACTATGATCAAGCCACGTCGGAATGGATGCGTCGTAGCGGAACATGAAGCGTTGGGATACGCTTATCTCATAGTCGAAAGACAGGGAAACGTGGTGAAGAAAAACACCTATTTCGGTCCCGACGCGGTGAATCACTTCCTTTTTAACCTGTCAAGAACTCGGCATGAAATTAAGGACGCGGTAATTGCTCATCCCATAGACATGACAGGCGAAGATGAAGAGCGTTTTCGCAGGCAGCGTCAGTGTGAAGTCTGTTTTGAACCTTTTGACAGTAAGCATCCTCCCCACCGCCATCACGATCACAGTCTACCACAGATAAATTATTTAGGGGCGTACTGCGGACGCTGTAATTTGCAGTGTCGTGATATGAGGAAATATCTCATTACTTTGGACCACAACATGAGCTTTTTTTTTTTTTTTTTTTTTTTTTTTTACAGCAAAGGAGACAGCTCAAGGGCACAACAAAATAAACATTAATAAAAAAAAAGCCCGCTACTCGCTGCTCCTAAAAAGAATCCAAAGAGGTGGCCGAAAGATAAGTCAGTTTCGGGAGGAGAGGTGTCCTGATACCCTCCTCTTGAAAGAGTTCAAGTCGTAGGCAGGAGGAAATACAGATGAAGGAAGATTGTTCCAGAGTTTACCAGCGTGAGGGATGAAAGAGTGAAGATGCTGGTTAACTCTTGCATAAGGGGTTTGGACAGTAAAGGGATGAGCATGAGTAGAAAGTCGAGTGCAGCGGGGCCGCGGGAGGGGGGAGGCATGCAGTTAGCAAGTTCAGAAGAGCAGTCAGCGTGGAAATATCGATAGAAGATAGAAAGAGAGGCAACATTGCGGCGGAATTTAAGAGGTAGAAGACTATCAGTATGAGGAGGAGAGCTGATGAGACGAAGAGCCTTTGCATCCACTCTGTCCAGAAGAGCTGTGTGAGTGGAGCCCCCCCACACATGAGATGCATACTCCATACGAGGGCGGACAAGGCCCCTGTATATGGACAGCAACTGTGCAGGGGAGAAGAACTGGCGGAGACGGTACAGAACGCCCAGCCTCGAGGAAGCTGATTTAGTAAGAGATGAGATATGAAGTTTCCAGTTGAGATTTTGAGTTAAGGATAGACCGAGGATGTTTAGTGTTGAGGAAAGTGATAGCTGGGTGTTGTCAAAGAATAGGGGATAGTTGTTTGGAAGATTGTGTCGAGTGGATAGGTGGAGAAACTGTGTTTTTGAGGCGTTGAAGGACACCAGGTTCTTCTTGCCCCAATCGGAAATAATAGTAAGGTCTGAGGCTAAGCGTTCTGCAGCCTCCAGCCTTGAGTCGTTAAGTTCCTGAAGGGTGGGTCTTCTATTAAAAGAAGTTGAATAATGCAGAGTGGAATCATCGGCGTAGGAATGGATAGGACAGTTCGTTTTGGAAAGAAGATCATCAATGAACAACAGAAAAAGAGTGGGAGATAGGACAGAACCCTGTGGGACACCACTGTTAATAGATTTAGGGGAAGAACAGTGACCGTCTACCACGGCAGAAATAGAACGGTCAGAAAGGAAACTGGAGATAAAGGTACAGAGAGAAGGATAGAAACCGTAGGAGGGTAGTTTAGAAAGCAAAGATTTGTGCCAGACCCTATCAAAAGCTTTTGATATGTCCAGCGCAATAGCAAAAGTTTCACCGAAACGGCTAAGAGAGGATGACCAAGAGTCAGTTAAGAAGGCTAGGAGATGATGTTTCATTAATCCTAAAAGAAATGAAAAGGCCGAAAGCCAAGGTAACCATTATGGCAAAATCAGAGGCACAGTTCTTTAAAGTGAGAATGAACGACTTGCAGTTTCAAGACACGCTAAGTATTATGAATGCTAGCCTCAGTAAACTGGCCGAGAGTCACGGAAAGGCCGGTTATTGTACACCATACACGCACGAGATGGTGAGTTACCTCCCCAGTCACGCGAGAGAGACAGTTTGCAAGAAAAAACAGTGTCGAGTGTCTGGAGTAGAGGAGTTTACCCCCCCGTGAGGCTTTTCATGACTCGCTCAGGGGAAAAGAACTTTCAGTTGAGGATTACCAACACGCTCAGCATGTATGGGAGATCGCTTCATGCCACACTTTAGGCGAGTATATTAAACTGTGCTGTGAGCTTGATGTGGGGTTATTAGCTGACACCTATATGAATTATAGAACGTGCTTGAAGGAGTCGTACGGGTTAGACGTGACGCACTACGTCTCAAAGTCTTCCTATGCTTATGATGCATTTTTAAAGACAACAGGAGTTCAGCTCGACCCGCCCTACACTCCTGAGTTGTATCACCTCATCAAAAGGAACATACGAGGTGATTTCGTGACCTGAGTCACGCCTCACTTGGCGGCAAATCACCCGGATGATGGTGGACCCGGAACCTATGTGCTCTATCTGGACTACAATTCCCTGTATGCGACAGTTATGTGTTCGCACTTACCGATAGGTGATATTAAGAAACTTTCACAACAGTAGATGGATGAATTTTTAGAGGTGGGTGTCACGAATCATGCCACAGACGGTGACATTGGCTATTGGCTCGTGACGTTCCTGCGGACGTGGCTAGGGTTACTGATGAATTCCCCCTCTGTCTCACGCAAATGAATATTACGGAGGAAGACCTTTCACCCTACAATAAACGACTATTGCAAGCGGGCATGCAGGATCACCTTATCAGTCTTGACTTGCTGCAGCTATTAATGTCTCTTGGTCTAGAAATTCAGTGCATACATGGGATATACAGCTTCCGTCAGTCGCAGTACCTCAAGCCCTTTATAGAAAGGAATGTCAACCAGCGCAAAAATGAGACGCGTGGCATACGCAGCCGTATTTACAAGCTACTTTCGAATGCCATTTACGGTCGTTCTCTCCTGTCGGAAGTGAAGTATGAATTGAAGCAAAGTTATGTCACGAGCAAGAAATCATTCCTGAAATGTGTGAACAGACCGTCATTTATGAGGGCGTATCCATTGAGTAGTGGGAGAGTTATCTGTGTCAACAATAAAGACAGCATTAACATCAGACAGCCCAACTACTTAGGATTTCATATACTGGAAACTGCAAAGAAATATATGTATCAGTTCTGGTATAAAGTAATCAAAGCTAATTATGGCGACAGAGCTAGATTAGCCTATGAAGATACAGATAGCTTCATTTTCAGTTTAGAGCTACAGACCACATTAAATGATGAGTTGAAACATGGGACAACAGCAGAGTTTTTAGACACCAGCAACTTTCCCTTTGACCATCCCTGTTTTAATGAGGAGAAAAAGGGGCAGATGGGATTACTAAAGTCAGAAACAGGAGCTCAACTCATCAAGGAAGCTATCATACTAAAGCCAAAGGTGTACTCTCTCTTAATGAGAGACGAGGAACAAGTCTCTCGTAGTAAGGGAATTCCTATATATCATCAGAAAAAATTAAGCCACCAGAACTTTCAAGATACCTTGAATGGTGTTCCTTCTAGAAGTGTGGAATGTTATAATATCAGAAATGTGAAAGGTCAAATATCAACCACAAAAGTTATAAAAAAAACTCTGTCGAGGTTTGACGACAAAAGATATTACATAAATTCACATAGCACGAGAGGATATTACCACCCAGATAATAAACAGATAGAAGAAGTGGAAGAGTGGGTGGATGATGATGACACTGAGGATGATGAAGAGGAGAATGAGGAGGAAAGGCGGGGAGAGGAGAATGAGGAAGAGGAGAGGCGGGGAGGGAGGAATGAGGAGCCGGGAGAACGAGAAAGGGAAGAGGAGGAGGAGGAGGAGGAGGGTGAACTTCCAGATCTATGGAGAAAGAGGGAGCAGCTGTCAGACCGTTTTTTCATCGAGGGATAACCCTCCTATGGTCCACCACCTGTCAGCAGGTGTTAATATTTCCTCATTAAACGTAGCAGCTGCCGGACGTAAGAGAACGTTAGTCGTTAAGAGACGATGTACATAAAAAAAAATCACCCTCTAATCATAAGTGTACATAATGTAATAAATACTCTATGCTTGATGTATTATGTTTTAGTATTCCTTCAAGACAGACATGGATAAGACATTCAACGAGGACTCGCTGAATCTGTTTAGATATCCCAGTCGTATTCTTCTTGTAGGATACACCAACGCGGGAAAAACACATCTTTGCACAAAGATTGTCAACAAGTACCAAAATACATTCCATAGGATTATTATCTGCGGTGTCACAACCCATCCTCTACAAAAGAATGAGAACCTCAAAGACAAACTTGAAATACATGCAGACATTATCGATTCAGCGGGTGAAATTACCCCCTATAGCAATCCAAGCAAACAAGTACTGTTGATATTAGATGATAATTTCCTTACAGCGGCTAATTCTCGAACCGTTGTGGATGCTTTCACCAAAGGAAGGCACCATAATCTTTCCGTAATAATGATCACTCTAAATGTGTTTTTTTTCCTGGAAAGTACTCACGAACGATCGCACTAAATACCTCCCATTACATTCTCATGAAAAGCAGATATATTTATCAGGTTGAGTGTCTGGGTAGACAACTTTATGGGAAGAAGCAAGCAAAGTCCTTCGTTGAAATATATAAAAATTCAGTTCTTAGTTGTCCTCACGGTTATCTGCTTTGCGATCTCGGGCCAAGCACACCTGGGCCTGGATCCACAAAGGCTTAGTGCGTAATTTTCGGCCCTTAGTTCGTAGTTTTGAGAACATCGAGATTCACAAAGCTCGCGCGGCCTTAACTACCAACTAATCGATGACGTCACGGGTTAGCGCGCGGATCTACAAACGTTTACCGCGCTCTGTGTGACGTTAAATTTGTTGTTAAATAACTACTGCCTCGGAGCTGACGGTAACGCTAACAATATTATCAGATTTACGTATAAATGCTTATAAATCGCGTTTTTCAACTTGAAATATAACTTTGCGAGTAGAGGAGGCCCATTTCTTTATAAAATGATGAGATATGCACCCTTTGAGAGGTATATGATAAGTGTGGGCGGTATGGCAACACCCGGCCGGGGGATTGCCAGACCTCCCTCCTCTGCCTGCTGTGGAGGATGGCTTGGGAACGAGGAAAAGTTGCCGAACTTTATTTAATTTCTTATTTACTAGGGAGAATTTTGCGTTTTCCTTCTATATGTAGATACCGAAAGCGTTAATTTACCCATACATGTCAACAGAACGATCTTACAATATATAATAGCGAAGAAATCTGAGGCATATTGATGCCCAGACTCAATTCTGCCCGAGGCTCAATTTTGTCTATGACAGGGGCCTATATTTTTCCTTCCCCTGTCATTATTAATGAATCTCAGGTGTCGCAACTTGGTGTGAACATGCCCTAAGTATTCACCTGTGGAAATATATTGATGTATATGTGATTGGTATCCTATTTTCTGAGAAAAATGGATGTGCGATCATGGGTGTCGGAGCGCTGCTGGAGGATGGCTTGGCGACGAGGAAAAGCTGCCGATCTTTATGTACTTTCTCATTTAATGAGGCAAATTTTGACATGTTCTTTGTCATCATAATAAAGAATGATGATCATGCTAGTTCTAGACGCCATATCAGTCGAAAAGAACCCCACATACACGAGCTTGAGCTAAGATAACAGAGGCATGTGGATGCTCAATTTTGCCCGAGGCTCAATTTTGCCCGTGACACCGCCCCCATTCGTGGAGGGACCATGGACCTTCGTCAGGTGACAGCTGGCCCATGAATTGGGCTGCAGATATGGCAAGACAGTCTTAATTTTCCCTATTCCTTCCTTCCGTCCTTCGTTCTGTCTGCCTCGATATCTGTCCCATATTTCTATTTGCTTTCTTCCTGCCTCAATTTCCTCCGTATCTTCTTTTTCTTCATCTTAAGCATGTTCGTAGGTAACAAGACAATCATAGAACAGCAGAGTTACCTTGACGTAAATGTGCAGCTAACAACGAAATAATTAAATTCGTAGATTACGATTTAGTACAGTTTGCCTTGAAAGGAAGAAAAATGGAAAAAGAGAATGGGTTTCTTGAACCAGCAGCTGGAGGGGGCTCCCTAGGATTGGCTGACGGTTCTGTAAACGTGCTTGCGATTCGCTGCAAGGCCAATGACGTCATCAACCAATCAGCGGTCTCGCTGACTTAGCGCGCCTCTAACTACAATCTAAGGTTTGCTTTGTGAGTCTGACGCTAATGTCGGTAGCTAAATCAATAGTGCGTAGTTATGTTAGTTCGTATTTTTTTAGTCTGTTTGTGAATTCGGGCCCTGAGGAGCTCCAGCTGCGCACTAATATCACTAGAGAGGCACCCTGTGAGAAAGTGTATCTGTTATGAATGACATAACAGCCTGAAAAGCTTATGCTTATATAAAGGCTGGCCTCTAACAATACATACAACATAATTATGTAACTTGTAACCTAAATAGGGCTTAATATGTTCAAAAAAAAATGTCATGTTTCATACTGGATCAAATCTACCGTGATGTGGGTAACCCTGCGGGGTTAAGGAGTGTTCGTTCACTCTACCAGGAAGGACGGAAAAGGATAAAAAACCTATCACTGTGTGACGTGAAAGCATATCTACAGGGCAATCGAACTTACACTCTCCATTATTTACCTAAAAAACGCTTTCCGCGATGAAAGATACTTGTCCCTAAGCCCCGGGTCATTCTGACGTGTGACCTCGCAGATTTCTCTGCTTTGCAAAAGCATAATAGAGTTGTAAAGTATATCATGTTTTGTCTAGATGTATTTAGTAGGTATTTACAAGTGGCAACCCTGACAAGTAAGTCCAGTCGCAGTAGTTTAAAGGCCTTGAAAAGCATTATTGACTCGGATACGTATAATGGCATGTCTCGCCTGTTCACAGACCAAGGAGTTGAGTTTTATAATCAAGCGGTAAAAGAATACCTATCATCGAAACGGGTAACTTTATACTCCAACTATTCCCGAGAAACGAAAGCGAGTTTGTCGGAAAGGGTGATAAAGACGATAAAAGCTACTGACAGCAATCTCTACTCTGTTCCCTCCTACTATCTCTCTCCTAAATTTCAATCCAAAGCTGGATGTTGCGCCTACGTGCGCAACGACATCACTTGCTCTCGTGCCCACAACCTTGACTCTTCTGAATTTTCTACCATCTGGCTAAGTCATTCTATTACTAAATACATCTGTGCTGTTTATCTCTCACCAAACTCTACCAACTTTGACTATTTGAATTCTAAAGTGGAGCACATCTTGACCCACTTTCCCTTCGCTGAAATATCCATCCTAGGAGATTTCAATGTTCACCACCAGCTTTGGCTTTCATCCTCTTTCACTGACCATCCTGGTGAACAAGCCTACAACTTTGCTATCCTCAACGACCTAGAGCAGCTGGTCCAGCACCCTACACGTATTCCCGACCGTCTTGGAGACCGGCCCAACATTCTAGACCTCTTCCTTACCTCAAACCCTTCTGCTTATTCTGTCAAACTGTTCTCTCCGTTGGGCTCCTCCGATCACAATCTTATTTCTGCATCCTGTCCTATCGCTCCTGTACACCCTCTGGACCCACCGAAGAGGTGAAGCTTCTGGCATTTTGCTTCAGCTCGGTGGGACGACCTGAGGATGTACTTTTCCGATTTCCCGTGGAATGATTATTGCTTCCAGGATAGAGACCCCTCTGTGTGTGCTCAGCGCATCACAGAGGTTTAATCACACTTGTTCTCGTGCTGTCAATGATAGAGAGGCAGCTCACAAAAGGTACCAGAGCCTTCAAACTAATGCTAATTATGAACTTTACATTTCTGCCCGAAATCTTGCCAAATCTATTCTCCGACTAACCAAAAATTCTTTCATTAATAGAAAATGCCATAACCTTGCTTTCTCTAACTCTTCCCGTGACTTCTGGCATCTAGCCAAAAACATCTCCACCAACTTCACTTCTTCATCTTTCCCTCCACTACTCAGTCCTGACGGCAACACTGCCGTCTCATCTATCTCTAAGGCTGAACTCTTCTCAAACTTTTTATAAAAACTCCACTCTGGACGATTCTGGGCATATTCCTCCTACTCATCCCCCCTCTGACTCTTTTATGCCTGTAAATAAAGATTCTTCAAAATGATGTTTTCTATGCCCTTTCTGGCCTCAATCCTGAGAAGGCTTATGGACCTGATGGAGTGCCTCCTATTGTCCTTAAAAACTGTGCCTCCGTGCTGTCACCCTGCCTGGTCAAACTCTTTCGCCTCTGCCTGTCAACATCTACCTTTCCTTCTTTCTGGAAGTATGCCTTCATACAACCTGTGCCTAAGAAGGGTGACCGCTCCAATCCCTCAAACTACCGTCCTATAGCTTTGCTTTCTTGTCTATCTAAGGCTTTTGAATCAATCCTTAACCGGAAGATTCAAAAGCACCTTTCCACTTCTGACCTTCTATCTGATCGCCAGTACGGGTTCCGCAAGGGGCGTTCTACTGGTGATCTCCTAGCCTTCTTAACTGACTCTTGGTCATCCTCTCTTAGCTGTTTCGGTGAAACCTTTGCTATTGCGCTGGACATATCAAAAGCTTTTGATAGGGTCTGGCACAAATCTTTGCTTTCCAAACTACCCTTCTACGGTTTCGATCCTTCTCTCTGTACCTTTATCTCCAGTTTCCTTTCTGACCGTTCTATTTCTGCCGTGGTAGACGGTCACTGTTCTTCCCCTAAATCTATTATCAGTGGTGTCCCACAGGGTTCTGTCCTATCTCCCACTCTTTTTCTGTTGTTCATTGATGATCTTTCCAAAACGAACTGTCCTATCCATTCCTACGCCGATGATTCCACTCTGCATTACTCAACTTCTTTTAATAGAAGACCCACCCTACAGGAACTTAACGACTCAAGGCTGGAGGCTGCAGAACGCTTAGCCTCAGACCTTACTATTATTTCCGATTTGGGCAAGAGGAACCTGGTGTCCTTCAACGCCTCAAAAACACAGTTTCTCCACCTATCCACTCGACACAATCTTCAAAACAACTATCCCCTATTCTTTGACAACACCCAGCTATCACCTTCCTCAACACTAAACATCCTCGGTCTATCCTTAACTCAAAATCTGAACTGGAAACTTCATATCTCATATCTTACTAAATCAGCTTCCTCGAGGCTGGGCGTTCTGTACTGTCTCCGCCAGTTCTTCTCCCCTGCACAGTTGCTGTCCATATGCAGGGGCCTTGTCCGCCCTCGTATGGAGTATGCATCTCATGTGTGGGGGGGCACCACTCACATAGCTCTTCTGGACAGAGTGGAGGCTAAGGCTCTTCGTCTCATCAGCTCTCCTCCTCATACTGATAGTCTTCTACCTCTTAAGCATGCCTCCTCCCCTCCCGCGGCCCCGCTGCACTCGACTTTCTACTCATGCTCATCCCTATACTCTCCAAACCCCTTATGCAAGAGTTAACCAGCATCTTCACTCTTTCATCCCTCACGCTGGTAAACTCTGGAACAATCTTCCTTCATCTGTATTTCCTCCTGCCTACGACTTGAACTTTTTCAAGAGGAGGGTATCTGGACACCTCTCCTCCCGTTTTTTATCTTCCTTTCGGCCACCACTTTTGTTTCTTTTTTAGGAGCAGCGAGTAGCGGGCTTTTTTTTTTATTGTTTTCTTTTTTTGTGTGCCCTTGAGCTGCCTCCTTTGTTTGTAAAAAAAAATAAATAAATAAATAAATAAATATCTAACGCTGAACAACACTCTCACCTATATAGACGTCCTTCCAAGCATTATAGAGACGTATAACCAAACACCCCATCGTGTATTACGGAACAATCAAACACCAGCTCAGGTTCATGAGATATGTGACGTGAAGCAGTTTAGGCGCATGTATTTAAATCAACCGAAAGTCAAGAAACCGGTTAGTTCTAACTTGTCTGTAGGAGACATTGTACGTATACAACTTCTGTCTCGGACACAGTTTTTATTTAATAAAGGGTATAAGATCAATAACACCGAGGAGCTCTTTCAAGTGAGACGAGTAGATACTTCCCAGATAATCCCTACGTATTACTTACGGGATTTAGGTGAAGAGAAAGTAGAAGGGGCTTTTTTACCGGGAAGAGTTAGTAAAGGCCTCGCTACCAGACCGATACCAAGTTGACGTGCTCAGATCTAAGAGAACTAAGGGCGGGATACGCTATCTCGTCCATTCGCGTGGGTATCCCGATATATTCGACACCTGGATTGCTGCCAGAGATCTAATGAGATATGAATAACGTACCGCTCATTTTACAGTATAAGGACTTAATATTCCTCCTGACACTGAGGCGAGACGTCTTGAAATCATTGAAGAAGAAAGAGGTGAGCTCTAATGCTGAAATTTGTTCAAACTTCCTAAAGAGTAGACTCACACAAGATCCTGCAGTCATCAACAAACTTAAACAATTTCGATCTGAAATAAAAGCCGTGGCATTAAAAAAACAGGGCTTGCCAGAAAGAAAGCGATATTACTATAAAAAAGAGGGGGGGTATTTTGTCCATTTTATTGCCGATTGTTGCGTCCGTTATTACAAGTTTATTGCAAAAATGAAAGAGTATTGTCTCGTTCCCGTCTCTATTGCGGAAAAATACATGTATAATAACGATTGGCTCACTACCACTCGAGCTCCAAACCCTACAACGCCCATCACACGTGCTCCCATACCGGTTTCTCCCCCAGCTGCTCCTCCCTCCCTTGGCAACCCATCCTTGGATGATGTAATCCGTCTCTCTGTCGCCCCATCACTGCCAGAGTATGCTTTATCACTCGTTAAATCATTGGATGGAAACCCCGATATAAAATGGGATCAAGCAGGTAATCTATTCCCACCATATACCGGCTTAAACCTAGTGGATTTGATCAATAACCTCGGCAGCGCCAAAGGAAAAATAAAAATCGAACAACGGTCATTAGTTTCATTATTACTAAAAATGTGTCAGTTCCCCGATAAGGCTATCCGAAATCTTAGTTTTAAGAAAAACAATATGGCGGGTGCTGGAGCTTCCTGGTTTTCGTATTAGTTTATCTTGAATGAGGCCTAGCGACACGTCGCGCATACTAATGCGACGTGTCGGGAGCCGCTCCCAACACCTGCGTGTCCAAGGTAACGGCAACACCTGCCGGACGTCATCAGTTGTGTCTACTTGAAATAAAAGCAGTGCGTTTGTGTAAATCCAGCACACAGTCGCACGCTCTTTACCATGAAGATCATTGTTGGGCGATTGCGTGACACGGAACTTTGCGACAGCCGGAACTTCATTGTGTACGCAGTAAACTCGATTGCATGCGATGCATACGGTATCGCTCGCGATTTGAAGAGTGTTTACCCGCATGAAGACACTTATACGAGGCGGAAGAGACTGTATACACTGTCACGTGCAGTCGTCGCCAGCAGAGATGAACCTGGAAGAAGGAAGTTCTTCACCCCACCTCATCGCCTGTGTGACGCAATATGGCTGGGGTGAACCTATCGAGTGTAACACCAAAGCACGTCAAGCACTTACAACGTCACAGGACCGCCATTATGTTGAAGGACTGAGAGCAGATACACGTGAAAATCGACGTGACTATTTTCAGAGTTGTATGAAGAAAGTCGCAGTTTTGGGAATGGATCAGAACGTGGTTGAGAAAATATTTATCCCTGAGGGTGTCGGCTGTCGCGGCAAGTGTGATGAAGAGAGGGAAAAGCATTATTTCCCCCACATACAGGCACTGTCCTCGAGGCTATCTCCATTTGGCGTCGTAATATGTCTCGTGCGCTTACCCGAAGAATAGGTGTATGTCATATATGTCTTTGCTGACGTCTCGCCTTATTGTGTACACTTACTTATTGTATGTCATATAATTATGTCTTTGCTGACGTCTCGCCTTATTGTGTACACTTACTTATGTCATATAATTATGTATTTGCTGGTGTGCTACCATATTGTACACTTACTGAATAAATTGTATGTGTGACACTGGTAGTATATACAAATGCTATCCTTTGTTGATGAGTGACTTAGTATCCTGTTAACCATGGCGGGGGAAGAACATTACGTGTATCTCAGTAATTTAGGGAGTCGAGATATTTACCCGGAAAATGCCCCCAACCAGTTTGAAAATATAATTAATCCTCCTTTACAACTCGATCCAAATAAGGAATATGAAGTGGGCATGATAAACTGTCTTTACCCTAAAACTTATTACGGTATATCAGAAGACGATTATACTTCAAGGATTGAAATCTGGGGTAAACTCCATAATGAACCCAGGAATTCTTATCTACTTTATACCTATGTACCAGAGGTTAACATCGTGGCTGGTGATACAGGGTACATGATAGATATATTAAATTATGAGCTGGCACAGACCTTTCATGAGTCTGACGTGTTTTATTTAACTATAACGAAACAACGCGAAGGGTAGACTTGCTTGTTCGTAAGGGAACCTGTACGAGCGATAATCATTTATGTCATCTGGGTTTTAGATTTGGTTCTAAAACAGCCCAAGCTTTAGGGTATGAGCAATCGCCAAAGTATATTATTTACGGTCCGGAAGTAATATATGAGGACGACGTCACGCTGGTACCCGCACCTTTCCCACCCCGAGCAGACGGAGGGGTCGATTTCGCCATGTTTTACGCTGATTGTGTGGTACCAACTAGATACGGCGGACAGAATGTGAATCTACTCGAAATGATAGCCATGGAGACAACGGGAGGTCGAGCTTATAACCAAACGGCGTATAAACCCCTCAATAAATCAATCATAGACTCTATAGCCATTAAGGGTAGACCGATTAACTTTGGGAAAAGGAAAACCATGACGCTTCTACTCCACATTCGTCCAAAATAAATACCACGACTTTATACGACTGCATGTTATTCTTCATCTAGCAGTCATGAAGACAGCTTTCATCCCCTCCACGCGTCATGACTTTGACACACTATTTTCTACGAGTCATTCTAGAGGTGCAGGGGTAAAATATATTAGCGTATTTATTCCGCCTCTTCCAATACAACGCGCTAGGAGGGGAGGGGGACTATTCACTGTGTTGAGTGGTCTTGCTAAGAAAGCCATACCTTTCCTGATTCGGAATGTCGCTCCAGAAGCATACCGAATGACTGAAGGGTTATAGGGGACGTTTTAGAGGGGAGACGACTCCGCGAGTCCTTAAAATCAAGGGGTTTAACAGCGTTAAAGGGTTAAAGATGAGCGATTACGGAGTAAACGTACAAGGTGGGAGTGTCTCCACACCTCTTTAAGGAATACACAGCCACAGTTACCGAGTCTTTTCCACGCGTGACAAAGTCACGATTAATAGAAAGTTCCATCGCGGCGAGGAATAAGTTAGACGTCTTCCCCGTTAATTTGGAGGGGGCAAATGACGGCGTTACAGATAACTACATAGAATTTAGAGTAGCTGGAGTTCCGGGTCAATTTCTCGACCTTTCTACCTTAACCATCGACCTTCAGTGCAGTGTGTCGAAGGTGGACGGAAAAGAATTTGAAGACTCTGATCAGTTTGCATTTGCTAACGGTCTCTCAAATACTATCTTCAAAACATGCACGTGTTATCTTAATGAACAAATGGTCGAATCCAACCCCCTTTTTAATTACCACATTTATATCAAAATGATTACGTCACTCCCCCAGGACAAACTCGACTCTATTGGACAAACTGCGTTCTACCATCGCGACTATGACCATGCAAAGGGGATAGTCGAAATATATGCTGAAGAAAGAAATAATTTCGTCCTATAAAGAACATGGTCTGTCTAAAACAGGACCTCTCTTCATGGACATCGCCAGCATTGATTCATACCTATTGGATTCAGTTGACCTGAGAGTACGCTTGGAATTAGCCCCCCCAAAATGGATACTAAATACACATCAGCCAGGTGATGGCTTTCGTTTCAAGGTTAACTCGGCCCGTCTCTGGATTGGTCGCGTCATTCCTCACTCGGCGGCCTTGGAGTCACTCAGCCATTCTCTGATGTTGAAACCCATGCAATATACATATAATATGACATTGTATAAAACGTATGTGTTAGGTGTAAATCAAACGAGTCTTGTAGCTGAGTTACCCTTCGCACAAATTATCCCACAAAGCATTTGTATGGCAATTGTGGGAATGGACAGTTTACAAGGTTCCTTTGAGAAAAATGGTTTATATTTTACCCACGCTGACCTTTCTCAGGTTCACATTACCATAAATGGGTCTACGGTATATAATATTCGAAGTGACTTTCCACATCACACCGCGAGACTGTTCTACACTACCATTGAATCGCAAGGTTTAGAAACGGGTAACACACTTCCTTTCCACGCCTTTAAAGCTGAAAGAACCATATGTGCTTTCAACTTTGTACCTGAAGATGTGCGTAATGGAGTTCCTCTTGAAAGATCGGGAGATTTACGAGTTAATCTAGCTTTTAAAAAAGGGTCACGTAAAAATCTCATTGTCATGCTCTTTGCGGAGACCACGGGTATATTAGAAATAGACAGTCATCGTCACGTGAGGTGCATTGTGCGTGCATAAGTCAATATGAACGTATATGAGATAGAACTAGGTCTCACAGGAGTGTCAGGTGACAGAACGATTTATCAAGGCTGCCATACAGAGGAACGAGCACGCGACTTACTCCAATACTCCGAAAGCAGGTTAAAACCTTGCGTATTTATTCTTCTTACGCATAAGTCTAAAGCTTCTTCTACTCAACAACTTGTTGAACACTGGATAACTGTATATATTAATAATGGATCAAGCATAATAGGATACTTTGACAGCTATAACTTACATCCGAGCTTGCTTTCATCTGCTTTACAAAACTATATACAAACTCGTCCGAATATCACGGTGCGTCGGCTAGCATACCGAATCCAGAGGTTATATTCACTGGTGTGCGGTATATAGAGTATGTATTTCTGCTATTTACTTAGTTATTACGACCTAAAACGTGTCATGCAATGTATACACGGGACATTTAAAAAAAAAAAAAGGTTATCTATAACGATAAATTAATAACCCATTTGAGTTACCGCCTCTTTAGAATGCCCAACTGTAAAAGGACATTCTGTATATATGCAAATAAAGCAGATTGCCAACGAGATATATGCGATGTCGGCCCACGTGGAGGTCGAAAGAGAAACGCGTTATAAAAAAATGAGGGAAGGATGCAGCAGCTGCATGGGTGTGTGTGTGTGTGTGTGTTGGGGGGGGGGGGGGGGTAGGGGAGGTGAGTTGACTATTCACCTCTATTTTGAACCTATTTTAGTCCCTATATAAACTCTACGAGACTGAACTGCATCACTCATTGAAAAGAGCTACCTGTACCTTCGACGGCGATATGAATCCCGCTAAAAGATTAACTCGAGTCAGTGGCTTCGGTAAGGCTTGTTTTAACAAAGCAAGGGAAACTTAACGTTTAAAGACGTTCGTAAGTATTTGATTATTTTCTGATATATCCATGCATATACTGTGTGTGTAAGTTATGAACGTATTTATGTATGCTTACCTCTTCATGAGTGTGTGTGCGCTAGTGTCTTGTCTTAATAGAGGTCATTTGTGTGTGTGTGTGTGTGTGTGTGTGTGTGTGTGTGTGTGTGTGTTTTCCTGGTGACAAGATAAAAAAAAAAAATCCATGTATAACCTATGAACGTACGTATTATTTCCTGCTTTTTCAGGTGGGCTGGTGATCAACATGAACTACTATCAGAGTGATGCAGGCAAGACTGACCTCAAGAGGAAAAACCAACCTGTCGTAACTGTCGATTCTGAAGATTCTGGGGTCGCTATGAATGGCGTCGCTCGTCGGATTCACTTCAGTGATTCTGAACTACTCCCCCCCGACACCTTACCTAAGAAGACAGATTCGTTCTTCGATGCTACCATCGACATTGCTTCGCCAGACCACCAGAAACCATCTTCACTCCCTGGGAAGGACAAGACAGCAAATTCATCCCCTCTGAAGGACAAGACAAACCACGCTGTGACAACGTCGTATGAGAAAGACCTCAAACCGAATGAAAAGACCTCGTTACAGAAGGAAGGAAATGAAGGGAAAGAAAATATGAAGAAAGGAGTAGACGTAATTGACCCGAAGACACCCAGCGATGCGGGAACTTCAACTCCGAAGAACTTAGCCCCACCGAGGATTCCGAAAAGACGCGTATTTTCTCGTATAGTGAAAAATGAATAAGTCTTGAAAAATAAACCAGTAATGAATAATGGACCAGTAATGGACAGCGATGAGGAGGACGACTCAATGGCTTCTGAAAAGGTGCTCGTTCGGGTAATGAAGAATGTACCGACGATGGATAGCGATGACGATTTATTTGGATCGCAAGCGTACTGATACCCAGTCTATGTACGCGATTGTCTGTATACATGTACATATCGCAGTTTACTTAATTAATAAAATAATAAATGAAACAGACTTTGATTTACAGCTTGTGGGTTGGCAAGGGGGGAAGGAGGATGGAAAGGGAGTGGAACTGCTGCGGAGGGGGGGGTGTCTAGTTCAACGACTTTTTCTGTTAGCTGGTATGGAAAACTGGGATAGGAGGGTGGGGGGGGTGAGGGGCGGATGCAAGCGTGTTTGTAACGACTTTTTTCAGCCTTCTCATGTAGTCTCCTCGCCATTCTCATTTTGTTCACACGCGGTAAGACTCAACAGGTAAGTCATCCCGACATGTTGTTTCTCTTTCTCCCTTTCTCTTCCACCTTTTTTTTTTTCATCTTCGTCTTCTCTGACTCTCTCTCTCTCTCTCTCTCTCTCTCTCTCTCTCTCTCTCTCTCTCTCTCTCTCTCTCTCTCTCTCTCTCTCTCTCTCACCTTTTCTTCTTTTCCTCTCCCTTTCTCCTCTCTTTCTCCTTTTCTCTTCTCTCTTCCTCTCCTTTTTCTCTTTTCTCTTCCTCTTCTTTTTCTCTTTTCTCTTCCTCTCCTTTTTCTCTTTTCTCTTCCTCTCCTTTTTTCTTTTCCTCTCCTTTTTCTTTTTTCTCTTCCTCTCCTTTTTCTCTTTTCTCTTCCTCTCCTTTTTCTCTTCCTCTCCTTTTTCTTTTTTCTCTTCCTCTCCTTTTTCTCTTCCTCTCCTTTTTCTCTTTTCTCTTCCTCTCCTTTTTCTCTTCCTCTCCTTTTTCTCTTTTCTCTTCCTCTCCTTTTTCTCTTTTCTCTTCCTCTCCTTTTTCTCTTCCTCTCCTTTTTCTCTTTTCTCTTCCTCTCCTTTTTTCTTTTCCTCTCCTTTTTTTTTTCTCTTCCTCTCCTTTTTCTCTTTTCTCTTCCTCTCCTTTTTCTCTTTTCTCTTCCTCTCCTTTTTTCTTTTCCTCTCCTTTTTCTTTTTTCTCTTCCTCTCCTTTTTCTCTTTTCTCTTCCTCTCCTTTTTATCTTCCTCTCCTTTTTCTCTTTTCTCTTCCTCTCCTTTTTCTCTTTTCTCTTCCTCTCCTTTTTCTCTTTTCTCTTCCTCTTTTTTCTTCTTCCACTCCTATTTCTCTTTTCTCTTCCTCTCCTTTTTCTCTTTTCTCTTCCTCTCCTTTTTCTCTTCCTCTCCTTTTTCTCTTTTCTCTTCTTCTCCTTTTTCTCTTTTCTCTTCCTCTCCTTTTTCTCTTTTCTCTTCCTCTCCTTTTTCTCTTTTCTCTTCTTCTCCTTTTTCTCTTTTCTCTTCCTCTCCTTTTTCTCTTTTCTCTTCCTCTCCTTTTTCTCTTTTCTCTTCCTCTCCTTTTTCTCTTTTCTCTTCCTCTCCTTTTCTTTTCTCTTCCTCTTTTCTCTTCCTCTCCTTTTTCTCTTTTCTCTTCCTCTCCTTTTTCTCTTTTCTCTTCCTCTCCTTTTTCTCTTTTCTCTTCCTCTCCTTTTTCTCTTTTCTCTTCCTCTCCTTTTTCTCTTTTCTCTTCCTCTCCTTTTTCTCTTTTCTCTTCCTCTCCTTTTTCTCTTCCTCTCCTTTTTCTCTTTTCTCTTCCTCTCCTTTTTCTCATTTATCTTCCTCTCCTTTTTCTCTTTTCTCTTCTTCTCCTTTTTCTCTTTTCTCTTCCTCTCCTTTTTCTCTTCCTCTCCTTTTTCTCTTTTCTCTTCCTCTCCTTTTTCTCATTTCTCTTCCTCTCCTTTTTCTCTTTTCTCTTCTTCTCCTTTTTCTCTTTTCTCTTCCTCTCCTTTTTCTCTTTTCTCTTCCTCTCCTTTTTCTCTTTTCTCTTCCTCTCCTTTTTCTCTTTTCTCTTCTCCTTTTTCTCTTTTCTCTCCCTCTCCTTTTCTCTTCTCTCTCCCTCTCCTTTTCTCTTCTCTCTCCCTCTCCTTTTCTCTTCTCTCTTCCTCTCCTTTTCTTTTCTCTCTTCCTCTCCTTTTCGCTTCCTCTCCTTTTTCTCTTTTCTCTTCCTCTCCTTTTTCTCTTTTCTCTTCCTCTCCTTTTTCTCTTTTCTCTTCCTCTCCTTTTTCTCTTTTCTCTTCCTCTCCTTTTTCTCTTCCTGTTAGCGTTTTTTAAGTGTTTTTTGGTTAAGGCGCGAACTGTTATCTCACGTGAGGTCCGGTATACCGTTGCCTGCTTTCACAAGTTGACTGTAGTAAGGTGAGATAACACAATAGCCTTTTAGTTAAGTGATGTGTGGCCGAGCGGTAGCCGTTATAAGTTCACTTTAGTTCACTTTTGTTCTCTCTAGTTCTCTTTAGTTCTCTCTCTCTCAGGTTGATACAAATACCAAATGTATTTTAACTATATTAACAGTTGTACTACATAAGGTTTACAGTTTACGTGAGCGAGACGCACGAAATCAGAGACAGCCACACCGCTGCAGGGCGCGGGGCGGCAGAGCACCGCTCGCCTGCCCGTCACCCGTCTTCTCTCCTCTTCTCTGCGTTGTTCGCCTGTTTTATTTGCTTGTAGTGCGTCCGGAAGGGTGGGGCTTCCGGTTGATGACTGTTGATGAAAGTCATCATTTGCTGATCCTAGTGTCAGTTCATCACAGCTTCCCACGGCCAAAAGCACGACGTGTTGTTAGACATCCTGTTGTGCGACACCGACCGGGTGTCGCCACACGTACAGTCATACATACACATGTACATTATAATATACACATTACATTCCTCTCCTTTTTCTCTTTTCTCTTCTTCTCCTTTTTCTCTTTTCTCTTCCTCTCCTTTTTCTCTTTTCTCTTCCTCTCCTTTTTCTCTTTTCTCTTCCTCTCCTTTTTCTCTTCCTCTCCTTTTTCTCTTTTCTCTTCCTCTCCTTTTTCTCTTTTCTCTTCTTCTCCTTTTTCTCTTTTCTCTTCCTCTCCTTTTTCTCTTTTCTCTTCCTCTCCTTTTTCTCTTTTCTCTTCCTCTCCTTTTCTCTTCCTCTCCTTTTCTCTTTCTCTTCCTCTCCTTGTCTCTTTTCTCTTCCTCTCCTTTTTCTCTTCCTCTCCTTTTTCTCTTTTCTCTTCCTCTCCTTTTTCTCTTTTCTCTTCTTCTCCTTTTTCTCTTTTCTCTTCCTCTCCTTTTTCTCTTTTCTCTTCCTCTCCTTTTTCTCTTTTCTCTTCCTCTCCTTTTTCTCTTCCTCTCCTTTTTCTCTTTTCTCTTCCTCTCCTTTTTCTCTTTTCTCTTCCTCTCCTTTTTCTCTTTTCTCTTCCTCTCCTTTTTCTCTTTTCTCTTCCTCTCCTTTTTCTCTTCCTCTCCTTTTTCTCTTTTCTCTTCTTCTCCTTTTTCTCTTTTCTCTTCCTCTCCTTTTTCTCTTCCTCTCCTTTTTCTCTTTTCTCTTCCTCTCCTTTTTCTCTTTTCTCTTCCTCTCCTTTTTCTCTTCCTCTCCTTTTTCTCTTTTCTCTTCCTCTCCTTTCCTCCTCTCTTTCTCTCTCTCTCCTTTCCTTCTCTCTCTCTCTCTCTCTCTCTCTCTCTCTCTCTCTCTCTCTCTCTCTCTCTCTCTCTCTCTCTCTCTCTCTCTCTCTCTCTCTCTCTCTCTCTCTCTCTCTCTCTCTCTCTCTCTCTCTCTCTCTCTCTCTCTCTCTCTCTCTCTCTCTCTCCTTTCATCCTCTCTCTCTCTCTCTCTCTCTCTCTCTCTCTCTCTCTCTCTCTCTCTCTCTCTCTCTCTCTCTCTCTGTCTCTCTCCTTTCCAACTATACCTCTCTCTTCAACCTTGGACAAGGCCGAACCACATTCCAATCTTACCCAAACCCGCCACCCCATCCCTCCCTCTATCCCTCCTTCCCATCCAAAACAATAACATTGGACGGGTCATTGACTTCCCGATCCTACCCAGATACATTACTCACCTGTTCGTACCCTGTTTCCGGTCACAACAAACAACATTCATACTTCCGGTCAATCACCTCATTCAAACCCTAACACATCCCATACGTTCGTACTGTATTTCCGGTCTAACTCCGATTTCCGCCCGTAAACACTCCCATCCGGGCCCTTCGTACTGCATTTCCGTTACAACTGGTTCGCGACCTCTTCGTACCCAAACAACACAGTCATTCGTTCCCGATTTCCGCCGTAAACACAACCACCCGGTAAAACGAGAATGCCATAGCGATATCATCTTGCCACTTTCGCTTTCATCCAGTCATTCGTACCGCATTTCCGGTAATAACCGGTTCGCGACCTTTACGTACCCGATTTCCGGTCTAACATACCCTACGAACACACATTCGTATCCGATTTCCCGTCTAACATACCCTACGAACACTCATTCGTACCCGATTTCCGTTCCCGAAATCCGCTGTAAACAACCCCGTAAAATGACATTCCCGTATGTATATCATAATAACCAGAGGCAAAATGATATAGATATGGCATTTTATCTTCTACTGCCGGTGTTACCGTGGCCTGCTTCACAAGTTGATTGTAGTAGGTGAGGTAACACAATAGCCTCTTAGTTAAGTGATGTGTGGCCGAGCGGTAGCCGTTTATAAGTTCATTTTAGTTCACTTTAGTTCTCTTTAGTTCTCTCTCGCACATGGACATTAAAAGTTTTTTTTTTTTTTTTTGTATTTTAACTATATTAACAGTATTACACAAAAGTTTACAGTTTACGTGAGCGAGTCGCACCAAACCAGAGCCAGCCACACCACTGTGCGCAGGGCGGCTGAGCACCGCTCGCCTGCCCGTCACCCATCTTCTCTCTTCGTCTTCGCGTTGTTCGCTCGTTTTATTTACTTGTAGTTCGTCCGGAAGGGTGTGGGTTCCGGTTGATGACTGCTGATAAAAGTCATCATTTGCTGATCCTAGTGTCAGTTCATCACAGCCTCCCACGGCCAAAAGCATGACGTGTTGTTAAACATCCTGTTGTGCGACACCGACCAGGTGTCGCCACACGTACAGTCATACATTCATATACATATGACGATATAAATTACAAATCGCCTGGTCAAGACGGAATCTTTACACGGGTTCCGAGAATGCAAGGTCTTTAGTGGTCCACTAACCAATACTTTATTAGATGTCAGTGTAAGGAGGAAACCATCACTTCCTGGATTACGGGCAGTAGCGCCGGTCTGTTCCACCCCTCCCTCCCTTCAAACGCTTATACCATCTGTTTCACTAGTTGTTCGTGACATATTCAACCGCCCGCCACATAGTTGCTCCGTCAGGTATATTCTGCTTCCAACCAGAGCTTAAGAGCCCTCGGGCTGAAACCTTGGTTACGAGGCAGCTGCCGGAAAACTGCCTTGCCAGAGTGAGAGCAACTCAGCCGGAACAAGAATAGTTCCCCCTCTCCTCTCTGATGGTGTCTTCTCCGTTGTCCTCTGCTGCCCCAGTCAACTGCACTTACTCGCCTGCTGCCGCCCCTGTGTCCGGTGTTCAGTGACAGTTGTGGGCTGGGTAGCAGTGGGCCGGAATCCGTTATGTGTGTGTGGAATTGATTGTAAGAGTAAAACCTACTCACTTTTTGGTTTGTGTTTTCCATCACCCTTACTACCCTCACATTACACAGCTTCACCGTACCTGCAATCCTGGGAGAAATAGGAAGTGGTCTTTCGCACTCGTTAAAGCTTCTCTCCCTGACATGTGGCGACCTCGCCGAGGTACGGGGCTGTGCAGAGTGCCGCAAGATGTTGTTAACCCAGCAGCGCTGGCGGCGTACGTCCTACGGAGGAAATACAGGTGAAGGAAGGCTGTTCCAGAGTTTACCAGCGAAGGGGATGAAAGAATGAAGATGCTCGTAAATTCTTACATAAGAGGTTTGGACTGTATAGGGATGTGATTGAGTAAATCGTCGAGTGCAGCGGGGCTGCGGGAGGGGGGGAGGAATGCAACTAGCAAGTTCAGAGGAGCAGTTAGTATGAAAATATAGATAGAAGAGAGAAAGAGATGCAACATGGCGGCGGAATTAAAGAGGCAGAAAACTGCTAGTAAGAGGAGGAGAGTTGATGAGACGAAGAGCCCTTGACTCCACTGTCTAGTAGAGCTGTGTGTGGGGAGTCCCCCCACACGTGAGATGCATACTCCATACAAGGACGGACAAGGCCCCAGTATATGGACAGCATCTGTACGCGGGAGAACTGGCGGAGACGATATAGAACCCCCAGCCTTGAGGAAGCTGATTAATCGAGAGAAGAGATGTGAAGTTTCTAGTTAAGATTTTAATTTAAGGATAGATCGAGGATGTTTAGTGTAGAAGGTGACAGCTGAGTGTTGTCGAAGAACAGGGGATAGGTGTTTGGAAGATTATGTCGAGTTGATAGTTGGACATATTGAGTTTTTGAGGCATTGAAGGGCACCAGGTTCCCTTTGCCCCAATCGGAAATAAGAGTAGGATCTGAGTTCAAGCGTTCTGCAGCCTCCAGCCTGGAATCACGTAATTCATATGGGGAGGGTCTTCTGTTAAATGATGTTGAGTAATGCAGAGTAGAGTCATCACCATAGGAGTGGATTATATAGTTTGTTATTGAAAAAAGATCATCAATGAATAGCAGAAAGAGAGTGGGGGATAGGACAGCGCCCTGTGAGACACCACTGTTGATAGGTTTAGGCGAAGAACAGTGACCGTTTACCACAGCAGTGATATAACTGCCGGAAAGGAAACTGGAGATGAAAGTAGAGAGAGAGGGATAGAAACCGTAAGAGGGAAGTTTAGCAAAGACTTGTGCCACACTTTGTCGAATGCTTTCGAAATGTCTAGCACAACAATAAAAATTTCATCGAAACGGATAAGAGAGGATGACCAAGAGTCAATTAGGAAAGCAAGAAGATCACCAGTAAAACGCCCTTTGCGGAACCCACACTGGCGATCAGAGAGAAGGTCAGAAGTGGATAGATGTTTATGAATCTTCCGGTTAAGGATATATTCAAAAGCTTTAGAAAGACAGGAGTGTAAAGCTATAGGAAGGTTGTTTGAGGGATTGGAACGGTCATCCTTCTAAGGCACAGGCTGTATGCAGGCGTACTTCCAGCAGGAAATAAATGTAGATGTTGACAGGCAGAGGCGATAGAGTTGACCACATATCACTCCAACATGTCAGTCGAATAGTTTCCAGGGTCGGGAATCGCTAATTTGTGTACCTAAGTTGCCACGGTGCCACATATTTAAAGTCGTATGCATAAGAAAAGTTGGAAACTAGTCAAATTTGTGCAAATACATCTTATCTTCACTTAGTAGCGTGCAAATGGAAGACGAGAACTGTAGCTATACCTGCGATGCACTTTTGATACATAAAGTTGGTATATCAACATCATAATTATTTATATGATAAAATTTGGCGAATAGGCTTGGCTATCAGTAAGATCTACCACCTCACTGCCATGAGCTAATTGTACAAAGATATATCTGTCTACCTCCACTTAGCATTGTCAGAATGCAAGATTACATATCAGATTACGCTCGTGATATACAGATTTGGCATATATATGTGATATAATTATGTTTGTGTGTGTATTTCCTGTGTTCCTAAGAAGCCTGTTCGTGTTTGTGTTGCGTTGTGAATGTAAACTTGATGGTGACTGATTGTAAACTGATTTTAAACAAGATTGTAAACTTGGTTGAGAGGTGATTTTAAACTTGCTTGTAAACTTGATTGTAAGGTGATTTTAAACTTAATTGTAAACTTGATTGTAAGGTGAATTTAAACTTGATTGTAAGCTGATTTTAAACTTGATTGTAAACTGATTGTAAACTTGTTTGTAAGGTGCATCTAAACTTGACTGTAAGCTGATTTTATACTTGATTGTAAACTTGATTGTAACTATCAAAAATTTACTATAGCCCATATGACATGGATATGCCAAATCTTTGTATTAGAGGCATAGTCTGATATCTTGTCTTCTAATTTGACTGCCAAATAGAGCTAGACAGGTTAGTATATCTTGGAATAATTTGCTAACTATAGTGAGGTGGCAGCTCGCACGTAACCAAATTTCCCCATTTTCTCATGTATCACGTTGAAATGCCACTTCTGTGAATCATGAGAGAATCAGAAGAAAAACTGGAGTTCTTTTCTTTCATTTTGACACAACCAGGTGAGGATAGGAAGATGTGTTTGCGTTAATCTGACCCTTTTGTAACTTTTATCATGCCCAGGCGCGCCATTTTCTCTCTGACCGGGGAGGATGTCTTCGTTGCGCCTCCGCGGCCTCAACGACGAAAAAATCTGTAAAGCTTTGGGTGTTACTCTGTCATCCTTGGGGGCAAGCAATGAGAATACAAGGGAGATCAATGATGCAACACTATCATCTAGTACAGTGTTGTCCAAACTGGGGTCCGCGTACCCCTGGGGGTACACAGCATAGATCAAAGGGGTATGTGAAAAGACGATGATTCTCTCTCTCTCTCTCTCTCTCTCTCTCTCTCTCTCTCTCTCTCTCTCTCTCTCTCTCTCTCTCTCTCTCTCTCTCTCTCTCTCTCTCTCTCTCTCTCTCTCTCTCTCCAAGTTGCCGGACCCACACTATGGAACAGCTTTCATAACAACGTAAAAAATACTTCCTGCCTTAACACTTTTAAAACACGTCTGAAGATACATCTTTTCAACAAACAATTTGAATTGTGAGTATTACATGACATGTTCCACTGTTTTAGATCAATCGACTTTTTTTACACTTTCACTCCGACTGCCTCACCATTTTATGTTATATTGTCTGACTACATCTTACTCATACTCTGATCATAACACTTTAAAGTATACTTTAACCTTTTATGATGATAACTTTTTAGTTTTTTTTATGTTTAATACTTCTTACCTTATAACTCACAAATGTTGTTTAACTCAATTTTAATATAGGTGTTTTCTTTTGTGTATTAACTTCATTTTAATGTTCTCGTAAGCGTAAGTTTCATGTAAAAGAATAACCATTGTAACAATGGAAATAAAGTTCTTATTCTTATTCTTATTCTCTCTCTCTCTCTCTCTCTCTCTCTCTCTCTCTCTCTCTCTCTCTCTCTCTCTCTCTCTCTCTCTCTCTCTCTCTCTCTCTCTCTCTCTCTCACACACACACACACACACACACACACAGCAGAAACTTCCAACGTTCTATG
Organism: Eriocheir sinensis; assembly: GCF_024679095.1. Classification (NCBI taxonomy): domain Eukaryota; kingdom Metazoa; phylum Arthropoda; class Malacostraca; order Decapoda; family Varunidae; genus Eriocheir; species Eriocheir sinensis. The sequence goes on from NC_066538.1 coordinate 9,750,099, forward strand.
AAGGAAAAGAGAGAGGGAGGGACGGATACGTAGGAAGAACGCGTAATGTACTATCGGCTCCAGTCCTTCGAAGCCCACACAGAAACAAAAGTCATCCAGATGAGTGAGAAGTGGCAACGTCTGTACTCTCTCCCCTCCCTTCCTGGGAATAATGCCTGACAAATGTCATCTATAATTAGCTTCTCTCATCCTCTCTTTCTCTCTCTCTCTCTCTCTCTCTCTCTCTCTCTCTCTCTCTCTCTCTCTCTCTCTCTCTCTCTCTCTCTCTCTCTCTCTCTCTCTTTTTTTATTTTTATTTACACTATTATACAATATAGGAGTGCTACATAATTAATTAAGTACAGATAGCACTATAGGCCAAAGGCAGCTTCATTACAGCCGCCTATCTTAAGGCCTGCCTTGTATCTTTTCACCCACGTCGACCTGCCATTAGCCACTGGTGCGCACACTCCTTGAAGCCTTGCAGAGTCACGCCCTCAAGGTTCTGCTGCGAAGCAAGTAGAGTGTTCCACAAGCCGACGTAGGTGTACAGCAACTGCCGCTGGTAGTGCCATGTCCTGCTGCGGGGGTGGAGCAGTTGTTCGGGGGCAGACGCTACTGCCCTAGTGGTGACCAGGTTCCGGCTCTCTCTCTCTCTCTCTCTCTCTCTCTCTCTCTCTCTCTCTCTCTCTCTCTCTCTCTCTCTCTCTCTCTGTGAGTGTGTGTGTGTGTGTGTGTGTGTGTGTGTGTGTGTGTGTGTGTGTAGACGCAGAAGTAGAGGCAGAAGAAGGATTAACGGATGGACATGGAAGATGAAGGCAGAAGGAGACAGGGGACAAGAGAGAAAGAAATGAGAGTGATGATAAGTAAGCGTTTGGGTTCTATGGTCAAGCAGAGAGAGAGAGAGAGAGAGAGAGAGAGAGAAATGAAAAAAAAAGAGATAATGAAAAGGTGTGATATATAGATTCAGAAATAAAGTTTAGATTAGAAAATATAAGAAGGCATAACATTAAAAAGACATTGGAAATATTAATTATATATAATAAGGATAATAATAACAATAACACTAATAGTAAAAATAACGATGATACTACTACTACTTCTACTACTACTACTGCTACTACTACTACTACTACTACTACTACTACTACTACTACTACTAATAATAATAATAATAAAAATAATAATATTATTATTATTATTATTATTATTATTATTATTATTATTATTACTATCATTATTATTATTATTATTATTATTATTATTATTATTATTATTAATAGTAGTAGTAGTAGTAGTAGTAGTAGTAGTAGTAGTAGTAGTAGTAGTAGTAGTAGTAGTAGTAGTAGTAGTAGTAGTAGTATAAGGGGAGGCGGTGGCTGAACAGATAGCGAGACGGCCCCGCGTTCTGGAGGACGCGAGTTCAATCCCCGACCGGTGCCACCAAGCTGGGATTTTTCTGCCGCCGCCGAGTGGCTTAAAACTACCCACATGCTGTCCAGAAGACCACCTATCAACCCGGACTCTAGATTCTAGGATTAAAAATGAGCTCCGGGAGGGCAGCATGAGCCAATGCAAGATGGCGCCACTATAAACACTCGCCTGCGCTAAAACGGGCTGGGCCGACCATCAGGCCCCACCGGAAAGAAACCTGGGACCGACCATCAGGATCCACCGGGAAGAAGCCTACGTAAAAAAAAAAAAAAAAAAAAAAAAAAAAAAATAGTAGTAGTATTTTTATCAACAGAACGAGTATTATCATTATTATTAATTTGATATTATTATAATGTTAATATTAATAACGATAATAATAACTATTTTTAATAATGATAATAATAATAATAATAATAATAATAATAATAATAATAATAATAATAATAATAATAATAATAATAATAATAATAAATATAATAATAATGATAATAATAATAATAATAATAATAATAATAATAATAATAATAATAATAATAATAATAATTATAATAATAATAATTATTTTTATTATTATTATTATTATGTGTGTGTGTGTGTGTGTGTGTGTGTAAAATAGTTATTATGTGTGTGTTAACATTATGATAATATCAAGTTAATAATAATGATAATACTCGTTCTGTTGATAAAAATACTACTACTTTTTATTTTTTATTTTTTTTTTTTTTACGTCTTGGCCGTTTCTTCCCGGTAGGGCCTGATGGTCGGTCCAGCCCGTTCTGGCGCAGGCGAGTGTTTATAGTGGCGCCATCTTGCATTGGCTCATGCTGCCCTCCCGGAGCTCATCTTTAATCCTAGAATCAAGAGTCCGGGTTGATAGGTGGTCTTCTGGACAGCATGTGGGTAGTTTTAAGCCACTCTGCGGCGGTAGAAAAATCGCAGCTTGGTGGCACCGGTCGGGGATTGAACCCGCGTCCTTCTGAACGCGGGGCCGTCTCGCTATCTGTTCAGCCACCGCCTCCCCTTATACTACTACTACTACTACTACTACTACTACTACTACTACTACTATTAATAATAATAATAATAATAATAATAATAATAATAATAATAATAATAATAATAATAATAATAATAATAATAATAATGATATTAATAATAATAATAATAATAATAATAGTAATAATAATAATAATGGTAATAAAAATGTGAGAGAGAGAGAGAGAGAGAGAGAGAGAGAGAGAGAGAGAGAGAGAGAGAGAGAGAGAGAGAGAGAGAGAGAGAGAGAGAGAGAGAGAGAGAGAGAGAGAGATAAACACACACACACACACACACACACACACACACACACAGAGACCTAATACAAATCTACAAATTATTGAGCAAAATGGAAGTAGATAACGAAGAGTTACTACTAAAAAAAGACAGTACCAACAGGAACACAAGAGGGCATGGTAAAAAATTGAGGAAGGGAAGATGCTTGGGAAACATAAACAAATATAGCTTCCCGCAAAGAAATTTAGAGGTTTGGAACAGACTGAGTGAGGATGTAGTATCGGCGAGGAGTGTGCAAAGCTTTAAGAAGACGGAGACGGGACCACACGAGCGTAAAGCCCAGGCCCTGTAAAACTACAATTAGGTAAATACAACTAGGTAAATACACACACTAATAATAAAACTAATGTTTGTAATAATAATAATATTAATAATAATAATAATAATAATAATAATAATAATAATAATAATAATAATAATAATAATAATAATAATAATATAATAATGAAAATAATAATAATAATAATAATAATAATAATAATAATAATAATAATAATAATAATAATAATAATAATAATAACAATAATAATAAATATTTTTATTATTATGATAGTTGATATTATTATTATTATTATTATTATTATTATTATTACTATTATTATAATTATAATTACACTTACACTTACACTTACACTTACAATTACAATTACAGTTATTATTATTATTATTATTATTATTATTATTATTATTATTATTATTATTATTATTGTTGTTCTAATTATTAACATTTTAATAATAGTATATAATTTTTAAAATATTACTATACTACTACTACTACTACTACTACTGCTAATAATAATAATAATAATAATAATAATAATAATAATAATAATAATAATAATAATAATAATAATAATAATATTCATAACAATGCCAATGCTACTACTACTACTACTACTACTACTACTACTACTACTACTACTACTACTACTAATAATAATAATAATAATAATAATAATAATAATAAAATTCGTATTGTTGATGATGATAACAATAATATATATATATATATATATATATATATATATATATATATATATATATATATATATATATATATATATATATATATATATATATATATATATATATATATATATATATATATATATATAATGGTAAGCGGTGGCCGAACTGGTAGCGTACTGGACCCACATTCGCCGCGTGATGGACGACGCGGGTTCGAATCCTCACGCTACCACTCGGATTTTTCAGTCAGAGAGAGAGAGACACACACACACCAATAATAATAATATTGATAATAATAATTTATGTTTTTATTATTATGATTGTTGACATTCTCCTTCTTTTTCTTCTTCTTCTTCCTCTTTTTTTTTTCTTCTTCTTCTTCTTCTTCTTCTTCTTATTATTATTATTATTATTATTATTATTATTGTTTTTATTATTATTATTTTAATAATATAATATTATAATAATAATATTACTATATTAATAATAATAATGATGATATTAATAATAATAATAATAATAATAATAATAATAATAATAATAATAATAATAATAATAATAATAATAATAATGATTTACATAGATTTACATAGAAAATCAGACCACACAGACCCCATGGTCCAGACTTGGTGGTCTGTCCTTAAACCTAAGTGATTTTACATTAATCAGAAGACTCCAAAACGTTGCATTTCTACTCTAGTTGATATTAAGTTGAAGGAAGTGACGGTCGAGCTTATTTTTGAAGGAGTCAATCGTGTTACACTGGACCACTGATGATGGGAGCTTATTCCATTCTCGCACTACAACGTTGGTGAAGAAAAATTTGGTGCAGTCTGAATTTACTTGTCTACATCTGAGTTTTACGCCATTGTTCCTCGTGCGCAAAGTGTCATCGATCATAAACAATGTTGATCTGTCTACATTCGTGAAACCATTAAGTATTTTAAAACATTCGATCAGTTTTCCTCGGAGGCGACGTTTCTCAAGAGACAACATGTTAAGGGTAGAAAGCCTTTCTTCGTAGGATTTGTTGCGCAAGGCAGGTATAATTTTCGTTGCCCGACGCTGAACACCTGCTCATTTCGCAATATCCTTTGCATGGTGGGAGACCAAAACTGTACCGCATATTCCAAGTGGGGTCTGACTAAACTGTTGTAGAGCGGGAGTATTACATCTTTATTCTTAAATAAAAAGTCTCTTTTAATGAAGCCCAACATTCTGTTCGCTTTATTTGCTGCATCGATGCATTGCTGTGAGAATTTGAGGTTTGACGCGATTTTGACCCCCAAGTCCTTGACGCATTGAACGCTTTTGAGTTTAACGCCGCGCATTTCGTAATCAAACTTTTTATTCCTCGTTCCAACTTGAAGGACCTGGCACTTGTCTACGTTAAAGGGCATCTCCAATCTATCCGACCAAGCTGAAATTTTGTGCAAATCCTCTTGGAGGCTTTGCCTGTCTTCGTCAGTGAGAACCGAGTTACCAATCTTTGTGTCGTCTGCAAATTTACTAATGCGGTTATTGAGTCCAACATCCACGTCGTTGATGTAAATAATGAAGAGCACTGGGCCAGAACCGAGCCTGAGGACGCCACTAGTGACAGGCGCCCACTCTGAGTTAAATCCGTCAATCACTACTCTTTGTTGTCTGTTGCTCAACCAATTCGCGATCCATTGGTTTACCTGACCGTCAATACCTATTTGTTTTAATTTGTAAAGTAATTTATGATGCGGGACTTTATCAAACGCTTTCTGGAAATCAAGATAGACTACGTCCAGTGATTTGGTTACGTCATAAACAGTGAAGAGGTCGTTAAAAAAGGTTAATAGATTTGATAGGCAGGATCTTTTATTTCGGAAGCCATGTTGTGAGTCCCCAATTAATGAGTGGCTTTCAAGGTAACTCACAATTTTGTCTCTAATTATGCCCTCAAGTAGCTTACCTACAACCGAAGTTAGACTAATGGGCCTGTAATTACCTGGTACTTTTGTCTCCTTTCTTAAAAATCGGTGTCACGTTAGCCTTTTTCCAATCTGAAGGGACAATGACTTGTCGCAAGGACATATTGAATACGGTTGTGAGGGAGGAGAGTATTTCGCTCTTTGTTTCTTTCAGCAGAGTTGGATATACTTTATCAGGTCCAGGACTTTTATTTGTTTTAAGTGATTTGAGGGCTTTAAGGACTTCATCGGGTTTTATTTCAAAGTTAGACAATGCATGCTCGGGATTTACATTAGTACTGGTGTTGGTGGTGGTGGTGGGAGGACTGTTATTATTAAACACCGAGGAAAAGTAATTATTTAATAGGTTTGCAACGTGTTGGCTGTCAGTCACTAGTGCACCGTCGCTGTTTATTAAAGGTCCAATTCCACTTCTGATCGCCTTTCTGTTGTTTATGTAACTGAAGAAGGATTTCGGATTATTTTTACAGTTGGCTGCAATATTTACTTCATATCTACGCTTTGCCTGATGCACTAATCTTTTTACTCGTCGCCTTGCATCATTGTAAAGTCTAATGTTTTCTGGCGTGCTTTGGTCTTTCTTTAACCTGTAAGACAATTTTCTCTCCTTGACTGAGTGTTTAATTTCGCTATTAAACCAAGGTGGGACAAATGTGTCCTGCTGAGTGAGTAAGTGATTTTTAAAGTTTAGCCAGGCGTCCTCTGCATTGCCGTCATCTGATAGTTGCATATCTATTAGTTTTCGTCGGATTTCTACGAAGTTGGCTCTT
>NC_066538.1:9761543-9767560 GCF_024679095.1 Eriocheir sinensis
AGGGTGAAGTGGGGCAGTTTCCTTTTCATTCACACCCGACCTCTGCTGAGAGAAGGTCGTGACCTCACCCTGCTGCGCCCCACAACATCGCTTGCCCTGTGTTTTCGTCGTGCTCTTGGGCGTTTGTGTGTTCTCGCTTGTGGACCTTGTGTGTTGCCTGTGATTTCCCGACACGTGTTTGGTGTGTGTTCGCTTGTGGTTTCTGCCTGTGGTTGCCTCTGTGATTTGTGTTTCCGGTGTTTTTGCGTGTGATCTGGCTGTCTCCGGGTGTTCTGCGTGGGTTTCAGAGTGATTCAAGTGTGTTGTGTTTCCGGTGTTTTTGCGTGTGATCTGGCTGTTTCCGGGTGTTCTGCGTGGGTTTCAGAGTGATTCAAGTGTGTTGTGTTTCCGGTGTTTTTGCGTGTGATCTGGCTGTTTCCGGGTGTTCTGCGTGGGTTTCAGAGTGATTCAAGTGTGTTGTGTTTCCGGTGTTTTTGCGTGTGATTTGGCTGCTTCTAAGTGTACTGCGTGGGTTTCAGAGCGTTTTGAGTGTGCTGTTTTGTTTCCGGTGTTTTTGCGTGTGATTTGGCTGTTTTCGAGTGTTCTGCGTTTCGAGTGTGTTGTGTTTCCAGTGCTTTTACGTGTGATTTGGATGTTTATAGTGCTCTGCGTGGGTTTCAGAGTGTTTTGAGTGTGCTGTTGTACTTCCGGTGTTTTTGCGAGTGACTTGAGGGTGTTTAGTCGTGCTTGTGCTTGGGTTTCTGAGTGTTTCGTGTGCTGTTGTACTTCCGGTGTTTTTGCGAGTGACTTGAGGGTGTTTAGTCGTGCTTGTGCTTGGGTTTCTGAGTGACTTTGTGTTCCCGAGTGTCTCACGCGTGATTTGGGTGTGTCGACAACCCACCCTTTGAATTCCCTGAGGATTCAATCTGCTCCTCCTCATTACACCCTCTTTAAATCCCCTAGAGGATTAACACTTCCTACACCCCTTTCCCTCACCTCACCTAAGCCCCCCCCCACCCTCGCTCACCTCACATCCTTTTTGCTCCTCCTCATCCCCTAGAGGATTAGCCCTTCCTACTCCTCCCTCACCTCCACATATTTCTAAGCCCTTCCCCCCTCACTCACCTTACCTCACATCCTATTTACCCATCCCTTCACCCACCTTACCTCGCCTATTTCTTAACCTTTCTTGTTCTCACACACCTCACTCACCTCACATCCCTTCCTACTCCTCCTCTCTCCCACTTACCTCCTTTCCCAAACTCCCTCTCACTCATCTCACCTATTTCCTAACCCTCCTTGATCTCACACACCTCACTCACCGCCTCCCTGTCCCCCTCTTTACTCACCTCACATCCCTTCCTACTCCTCCTCTCTCCCACCTCACCTATTTCCTAACCCTCCTTGATCTCACACACCTCACTCACCGCCTCCCTTTCCCCCTCTTTACTCACCTCACATCCCTTCCTACTCCTCCTCTCTCCCCTCACCTATTTCCTAACCCTCCTTGATCTCACACACCTCTCTTTCCCCTCTTTACTCACCTCACATCCCTTCCTACTCTCCTCCTCTCTCTCACTTTTCCTCCATTACTAAACTACCTCTCACACACCTCACCCCCTTTCCTAATCCCCTTCACTCTGTTTTTATCTCTTTCATTTCAGCTAAGATGGCGCCTAAGAAGTGCAGTACTTGTAACGGTAGCTTCTCAGCTCACTTTTTTACAGGGCGTTCTGCTGTCTGTCGACTGTGTCTGTCCAGGCAGCATCTCGAGACAAGACTGCAGGAGCAGGAAGAGAAGATGGAAGAAGGCCAGAATAAAATAATAGAGCTTTCTCTCACCAGGCATCATCTCGAGACAAGACTGCAGGAGCAAGAAGAGAAGATGGAAGCAGGTCAGAATAAAATAATAGAGCTTTCTCGCACTGTTGCCTCCTTGCAGGAATTCATCCAGGCTAACGTTGCTGTGGTGCCAAACCCTTCTCCAACCGCCCCCTTGCCCTCAGCGGTACCGTCGACACCAGCGGACAACACCACGCAACGGGAGGATGCTAGTGGCACCGACCATGATGGCTTCACCGTCGTGAATGGAGGAGCCAAGCCAGCCAGACAAGCGATTTATCCTGTTCATTGCTTCAACAGGTTTGCCATTCTGGAGGAGGATGACGAGCATGTGAGCACCTTCCTGGTGGGTGACTCCATGATTCGCCAGCAGGTCGTTGAGTTCTGCGGCAGAGTTCCTCGTCGAAGACGGAACTATTGCTATCCTGGTACTGGGATCGACGACATAACTGCTGCTCTTGAGGAGATCTCCCCCCAGGCTACTAATGATTCACTGTTTGTTATTCACACAGGTACGAACGACGTCACCACGACCCGGTCCGAGGAACTCCTGGAGAAGTACCGTAGGCTCATCCAGCAGTATAAGACTAAATCCCCTAACATTTTGATTTCAGGAGTTCTACCACGGACTTGGGCGGAGAGCGACTTTTTCAGTAAGGCCTTCAGCCTAAACAACCGCTTACAGACTCTTTGTAGGGAGCTTGACGTGGAGTTCCTAAACGCATGGGACAATTTCTATGGACAAAATGAGCTCTTCCACAGGGACGGATTGCACCTTTCTCCCATCGGGGCAGCCAGACTCGGAAGGCTCCTCAACGAAGCAGTGCGTGTCATCCGAACAAAAAACGAGTCACGGCCACGTCCCTCCACCCCGCCCGTGTAAATAGACGCCGTGCATCACAACAAACCCGTAACCGTGATCCCGTAAGTACCACCACCTCTTTTACCAAGCCTCTAGATAACTTAAAAATCCCTAGTTTCAATGCGCGTAGCCTAAGAAACAAATTTGATGAACTGAGATGTCTTGCTTTAACAGAAAATTTTGACATAATTGCTATAACCGAAACATTTATTGACACCACAAATATTGATTTAAGTTCCGAATACAACATAGATGGCTACAGACTCTTCAACAAAGATCGTGTAAACCGTAGAGGCGGTGGCGTCGCCCTTTATGTCAAAAGCTATTTGCAACCCACTGACAAAAGACCGGGAAACAGTAACGTTGAGCATTTGTGCGTGCGAGTAAACATTGCAAAAGTCAACTTAAATATATCTGTCACCTACAGACCTCCCGGGCAATCACTCGATGACGACCTTGAAATGTACAGCGTCTTAAGGCAGTCACTTAATAACAGCGACTCACTGATATTAGGAGACTTTAACCTCCCCCATATCGACTGGGCGACACTGTCAGGTACAGAAGGCGAGTCACATAGAATGATCGAATTTCTAGAAGAAAATTATCTAAGCCAAATGGTTTCTGAGCCAACTCGACAAAATAATATACTCGACCTTGTTATAACGACCCAAGATAACCTAGTCAGTAGTGTCACGGTAGGAGAACACCTCGGTTCTTGCGATCATAAATTAGTGCGCGTTGACATTAAAGCTCAATCATCAGTGACTGAAAATAAAGTAAAGGTGCCCAATTTCAAAAGAGCTAACTTCGTAGAAATCCGACAAAAACTAACAGAAATACAACTATCAGATGACGGCAACGTAGAGGAAGCCTGGCTAAGCTTTAAAAATCACTTACTCACTCAGCAGAACACATTCGTCCCCTTGTGCGAGAAGCGAATTAACACTAATAAAAGCCCACCGTGGTTTAATAGCGAAATTAAACAATCAGTCAATGAGAGAAAATTGTTTTACAGGTTAAAGAAAGAACAAAGCACGCCCGAAAACATTAGACTTTATAATGATGCCAGGCGACGAGTAAAAAGACTAGTAGGTCAGGCAAAGCGTAGATACGAAGAAAATATTGCAGCCAACTGTTAAATTAATCCGAAATCTTTCTTCAGTTACATAAACAACAGAAAGGCGATCAAAAGTGGTATTGGACCTTTAACAAACAGCGACGGTGCACTAGTGACTGACAGCCAACACATTGCAAACCTCTTAAACAATTACTTTTCCTCGGTGTTTAATACTAACAGTCTTCCTCTCGCCACCACCAACACCAGTACTATTGTAAATCTCGAGCATGCATTGCCTAATTTTGAAATAACAACCGATGAAGTCCTTAAAGCTCTCCATTCACTTAAAACAAATAAAAGTCCTGGACCTGACAAAGTATATCCAACTCTGCTGGAAGAAACAAAGAGCGAAATACTCTCCTCCCTCACAACCGTATTCAATATGTCCTTGCGACAAGGCATCGTCCCTTCAGATTGGAAAAAGGCTAACGTGACACCGATTTTCAAGAAAGGAGACAAAAAAGTACCAGGTAATTACAGGCCCATTAGTCTAACTTCGATTGTAGGTAAGCTACTTGAGGGCATAATTAGAGACAAAATTGTGAATTACCTTGAAAGCCACTCATTGATTGGGGACTCACAACATGGCTTCCGAAACAAAAGATCCTGCCTGTCAAACCTATTAACCTTTTATAACGACCTCTTCACTGTTTATGACGTAACCAAATCACTGGACGTAGTCTATCTTGATTTCCAGAAAGCGTTTGATAAAGTCCCGCATCATAAATTACTTTACAAATTAAAGCAAATAGGTATTGACGGTCAAGTAAACCAATGGATCGCGAATTGGTTGAGCAACAGACAACAAAGAGTAGTGATTGACGGATTTAACTCAGAGTGGGCGCCTGTCACTAGTGGCGTCCCTCAGGGCTCGGTCCTTGGCCCAGTGCTCTTCATTATTTACATCAACGACGTGGATGTTGGACTCAATAACCGCATTAGTAAATTTGCAGACGACACAAAGATTGGCAACTCGGTTCTCACTGACGAAGACAGGCAAAGCCTCCAAGAGGATTTGCACAAAATTTCAGCTTGGTCGGATAGATGGGAGATGCCCTTTAACGTAGACAAGTGCCAGGTCCTTCAAGTTGGAACGAGGAATAAGAAGTTCGAATACGAAATGCGCGGCGTTAAACTCAAAAGCGTTCAATGTGTCAAAGACTTGGGGGTCAAAATCACGTCAAACCTCAAATTCTCACAGCAATGCATCGATGCAGCAAATAAAGCGAACAGAATGTTGGGCTTCATTAAAAGAAACTTTGTATTCAAGAATAAAGATGTAATACTCCCGCTCTACAACAGTTTAGTCAGACCCAACTTGGAATATGCGGTACAGTTTTGGTCTCCCCACCATGCAAAGGATATTGCTAAATTAGAAGGTGTTCAGCGTCGGGCAACGAAAATGATCCCTTCCTTGCGCAACAAATCCTAAGAAGAAAGGCTTTCTACCCTTAACATGTTCTCTCTTGAGAAACGTCGCCTCCGAGGAAAACTGATCGAATGTTTTAAAATACTTAATGGTTTCACGAATGTAGACAGATCAACACTGTTTATGATCGATGACACTTTGCGCACGAGGAACAATGGCGTAAAACTCAGATGTAGACAAGTAAATTCAGACTGCACCAAATTTTTCTTCACCAACGTTGTAGTGCGAGAATGGAATAAGCTTCCACCGTCAGTGGTCCAGTGTAACACGATTGACTCTTTCAAAAATAAGCTCGACCGTCACTTCCTTCAACTTAATATCAACTAGAGTAGAAATGCAACGTTTTGGAGTCTTCTGATTAATGTAAAATCACTTAGGTTTAAGGACAGACCACCAAGTCTGGACCATGGGATCTGTGTGGTCTGATTTTCTATGTAAATCTATGTAAATCTCTCTCTCTCTCTCTCTCTCTCTCTCTCTCTCTGAGCTACTACTACTACTACTACTACTACTACTAATAATAATAATAATAATAATAATAATAATAATAATAATAATAATAATAAAAAATAATAATAGTAAATAAATAATAACAATAATAATAATAATAATGATAATAATAATAATAATAATAAAATAATAATAATAATGATAATAATAATAATAATAATAATAATAATAATAATAATAATAATAATAATAATAATAATAATAAAATAATAATAAAATAATAATAATAATAATAATAATAATAATAATAATAATAATAATAATAATAATGTTAATTA
>NC_066538.1:9772660-9932660 GCF_024679095.1 Eriocheir sinensis
TGACCAGCCTGGTGAACAAGCCTTCAACTTTGCTCTCCTCAACGACCTAGAGCAGTTGGTTCAGCACCCTACTCGTATTCCCGACCGTCTTGGAGACAGGCCCAACATTCTAGACCTCTTCCTTACCTCTAATCCTTCTTCTTACTCTGTCAAACTGTTCTCTCCGTTGGGCTCCTCCGATCATAACCTTATTTCTGTACCCTGTCCTATCGCTCCTGTACATCCTCTGGACCCCTCGATGAGGCGATGCTTCTGTCATTTTGCTTCAGCTCGGTGGGACGACCTGAGGATGTACTTTTCCGATTTCCCGTGGAATGATTACTGCTTCCAGGAGAGAGACCCCTCTGTGTGTGCTCTGCGCATCACAGAGGTGATTGTCTCTGGAATGGAGGCATGCATTCCACGTACTTTCTCTACTCCTCATGCTAAAAAGCCTTGGTTTAATCATGCTTGTTCTCGTGCTATTAAAGATAGAGAGGCAGCTCACAAAAGGTCCCAGAGCCTTTGAACTCCCACTAACTTTAATCTATACATTTCAGCGCGGAATGGTGCCAAATATATTCTCCGACTTACCAAAACTTTTATAAATAGAAAATGTCAACACCTTGCTTCTTCTAATTCTTCCCGTGACTTCTGGCATCTAGCCAAAAATATCTCCTCCAATTTCACTTCTTCCTCTTTCCCTCCTCTCCTTAACCCAGGCAGCACTGCCGTCTCATCTGTCTCTAAGGCTGAACTCTTCGCTCAAACTTTCTGTAAGAACTCCACCTTGGACGATTCTGGGCATATTCCTCCTATTCATCCCCCCTCTGACTCCTTTATGCCTGTTATTGAGATTCTTCCTAATGATGTTTTCTATGCCCTCTCTGGCCTCAACTCTCAGAAGGCTTATGGACCTGATGGAGTGCCTCCTATTGTCCTTAAAAACTGTGCTTCTGTGCTGACATCCTGCCTGGTCAAACTCTTTCGTGTCTGCCTATATTGATAATAACTGTGTGGAGAATTTCGCATACCTCGGTAGCATAATGTACAAAAACGGCGGGTATCGTCAATAAGTTTTACAGCGGCTTGGCTTGGCTTACTGTGAACTTACATACTCAGCATGAGTAAATGGTTTACCAGGTAACTGTGCAGAAGGGTTAGGATCCGTATCTTCAATCTTCTTGCTGTTTGCGATACTCCATGCCTGCGGGACATGGTCACTGAACAGTGACTTGAAAATCCGGGTTAATAACTTCCATAGTAAATGCTCATGGAAAAAAATGGTTTATTGCTAATATATCTATATATATATATATATATATATATATATATATATATATATATATATATATATATATATATATATATATATATAGATAGATAGATAGATAGATAGATAGATAGATAGATAGATATAGATAGATATAGATAGATATAGATAGATAGATAGATAGATAGATAGATTTGGTATCAAAAGAAAGCAAATTAAATGTATTATCCATTAATGAGAATATATATATATATATATATATATATATATATATATATATATATATATATATATATATATATATATATATATATATATATATATATATATATATATATATATATATATATATATATATATATATATATATATATATATATATATATATATATATATATATATATATATATATATATATATATATATATATATATATATATATATATATATATATATATATATATATATATATATATATATATATATATATATGGTATCAAAAGAAAACAAATAAGTGTATTATTCATAAATGGGAAGAAATATGGTGGACTACTAATAAAAAGAAGAAATAACATGTATTACAAGGTCCTTAAATATAGCTTGATATATAATGAAATGATAAAAAAAAATAGTAACTTTTTTATATAGATATCTTAAAATGGTTTCAATACAAGATAGTCAACATACTGAAGTGTTCATATATGAATTGTTATGCAGATATATTAATTTTTGTGGCGTCAGGAAGGTTTTTCGCCGCGGCGCTTTAAATGAGTCAGATTCGGCGAATGCAGATTAAGGGGGTACGCGACACCTGGGGGGGGGGGGGTCAACATATAGCATTTTGCAAAACTGGGTTAAAAACGTTCTTATACCATCCATAAATAATCACCGAGCAATGTTTTCCTCGTAGCGCAAATTTTAAATGTCTGGCGCGGGTTTAAATGGACCGAGTTAAAGATTAAATTTTATCCCCTTTTTAATCGCAGAAAATCTAAAATCAATCAGATTTACGTGAAAAGTTCAGGGAATGTTGATTGTACAGGTAGCTAGGCACCTATGATGTAAAGCCCCCCCGTTAGCTGTTAGGTCGTAAAGTTCGGTTGGGATAGTTTAAATATGTTCCCCCACCCTAAACCCTCTGCGAGCTATTTTGCGGTGGCGGCGGCGGATGATGAAATTGCAATAAGCCACTTTTTAGTAGTTTCCGGAGTTTCTCCAAATAAAAAAGAACAATATTTTGGCCTGAAATAAATAGCCAGTGTATCAAATTTTGAGATGGGCAACTCTCTGAACATTTACGGTTTAGTCTTCCCTTTACACATCTTCACCGACAAGACTCGATGCAAAGGATCAAGATTGAACCCGGGAAGATGAAGTAATGTCAGAGACAAATGAAGCAACACCCAAATTTCAAACCTAATAGCCCAAAAGATATACAACCAAAGATAAACAAGAGAACCAACTCATACAAAAGAGATTCAAGCAGTAAAAGAAAAGGGAGCCCATTCATTCATGTAGTATACCAAAATAAATTACTAACATCCACTCAAGAAACCTGCTCCAATATTTTCCTTCCCAGGAATATGTACAACTCTAAACCTGTTCCCTTGAAGACAGAGTGCCCATCTAAAGATACGATCGTTATTGACTTTAATGTGGGTCAAGTAGAACAGAGGTTTGTGATCGACCTCGGGCACAAACTCCTTGCTCCGCAGATAGTAGTCAAAATGCTTAATCCCTAAAATGACTGCTAAGCATTCCTTTTCAATTGTCGCTTTCATGCGTTCTTTGTCCAGGAGCTTTTTGCTGGCGTTAGCTACTGGCTGCGGGTAGTCCAGAACGTATTGCAACAGCACAGCGCCCAAGCCTCGATTAGATGCAACAGACCGTAAAACGAAGGGACGAGACAGGGCAGGCGAGTTGAGTGCTGGCTGTGAGTGCAGTGCTAACCTCATTTGCTCGAAGCAGTTCCGCAGCTCATCTAACCATACTAGTGGTTTGAGGACATCTTTGCGCAGGAGGTCGGAGAGTCTGATGGTGTAGGAGACTGCCTGAGGTATGGAAACTCGGTAAAAGGATATCATGCCTAAAAAAGGAGCGATGCAACTTTTTAATAGTGGAAGGTGTGACTGACGATATGGCAGACACTATACTTTCTTGGGGCTGTAGTGTGTTACCGTCCACAATGAAGCCTAGATATTGGATAGATCGAAACCCGAATTGGTATTCTGAAGGTCGGGCAGCCAGACCATGCTGTCTGAGACGGAGGAGGACAGCGTGGAGGGCGTCCAGGTGTGTTTCCCAGGTTGAACCGGAGATGAAGATGTTATCGAAGTAGATGACTCCCTCCAGACCGGCAAAGACGATCGATTCGCATGAGCCTGATGTAGGTGGCACATGCTGTGACAGGTCCGAATGAGAGGCAACAGAACTCCAATAGACCCAGTTGCGTACGGAAGGCCGTCAGGGCCATGGCTCGCTCCGTCAGAGGAACCTGGTAATAGACTTTAATTAAGTCCAGTTCTGAGAAGTATTTAATGTCGTAAAACTTGTGGAGGTCTTCCGTGTTGATTGGCTCTGCGTCTAATATAGTCATGGAATTCAATACCAGGTAGTCCACGGCAAGGCGGTACTTGCCAGACGTCTTCTTAACCAAAACGATCTTGGGACAGTGTGGTAACTTTGAGGGTTTGATGATTTATTGACTGATAAGTTACTCCACTTTCTGTTGAAACAAAGGCTTGATATGCAAAGGAATGGGATAAAGTTTAGGTTTGATTCGCTCGGAGGTGCATACTTTTACGTCGTGCTTGATAGTGAGGGTATACCGCGGAACTTCCGATAAGACATCGCTAAAGTTTCCTGTGAGGGAGAGGAGCTCATTCTGCTGGTCATAAGTGAGTTGTTCTCCTACTGCAGGCAGGGTATCAGAGTCGTCGTGGTCCACACGGCCATCTGGGATTATCGGAAAGTCCTCGACTAGCTCAAGACAGTCGTCCGGGGACGGCGAGAAAACTACTTCACAGAAGTCTTGTCCTTCACTAGAGATGGCAGACACATCTGGAACAGTAGCTTGGTTGGTGTGGGAATGTCTGTAATTCAGCTTCAAGAGGTTATCATGATATAACTTTTCTTTCCCATTCTCATCGATAACATAATTAACCCTGTTCTTACGCTCTAGAACCTTGAAGGGACCACTCCGAGATAGTGGCAGCTTCCTGGAATTGTCAGGAAGGAGGACTAGGCCTTCATCACCTGGCTTGAACTGACGATCTTGGGACTCCAAGTCGAAGTAGGTCTTGTATCTGGTGGCGCTGGTGTTGGCATTTTGGGCCAGCTTGTCCTTCAAGTTGATGACATATTGGAAGCAAGATCGTTCATCCTCCGTAAGCTTACTGTCTTCCCATAGATCTCGTAAAACTGAAACAGGCCCCCTTTCTTCATAATTTCCATGCGAAAGTTCAAAGGCATATAATTCTGTCCTGTTACTAGGCATCTCCCGCAGGGCAAACAGGACAGCCGGTAGATATCGATGCCACTCCAGAGGCTTGTCAGGGGACAGCTTTCGGAGTGATGACTTCAGGGTAGAGTGGAAACGTTCTACTCTTCCATTCCCACTCGGATGGTAAGGGGTAGTGAAGACCGGCTTCACATTTGAAACGTGAACTGTGTACCCTGATCAGACAGGATCTCACGGGAATACCCACTCTGGAAAAGATGGTCAATGATGCTTCGGCAGTAGAAATATAAGTGATATGCTCAAAGGGTACAGCCTCTGGGAAACCGGTAGAGAAAGCAATCAAGGTAATAATAATATAATAATAATAATAGGTTTATTAAAGTATGGCAGCCGTTAGGCTGAAAATATACAAATTAAAAATGCAATAAGCTATAATACTTAATAGGCTACACTAAAGGGGGGGAGGGGAGGGTTGGAGGTGGTTTAGGAGAACTAAAAATAGAGACAAAAGGGAAAGGGAGGGTGGTGTTAAGGGAGCACTGAGAGGGTGGCGGTGAGGTGTTAATCTGCACTGCGACCCTTTGGGTTTGACTATCACTACTGGGCATTGTTTATAATCCTCACTATCGCTGGTACTGTGCTTCGTTTGAAACGGTCAGTACGCGGCGCTCTGAAGGGCGTGAGTATGTTGTGGTGTCTGGTGAAGCGGGCTGGGGGAGGGGCGTCGGGTGGCTGGAGATGGCGGTGGCGAGGATGGTGAAGCAGGAAGAGGCCGAATTTTCTGAGGGCGTCCTGGTGTCTGTCAGAGACCCTCGGGAGACTCAGGGTGGTCAGGGGATTGTCGTAGGCGTGGTAGTCAGGGCCTAAAATGACCCTGAATGCCCTCTTTTGAACCCTCTCAAGCTGCTGTTGTTGGGTGAGGGTAAGAGACGATGACCACGCCGTGGAGGCATACATGAGCTTTAGCAGTCCAGTCCAAGACGTCCTTTAACCGACATATGTCACAAGACCTGCAGAAGACTCGAATAGCAGACCACATATCTGGCCAGTAAAACTGCTCACCAATCTTCATGTTTCCAATGGGGGAGATGACCTGTCAGGGACTCTCGTGTCAGCACTGAACTTCGGCATTCCGCACACGGGAATACCCACTCTAGATACTTCTACCCCAGCTGGTTACTGTGGTGTGAAGGGCGACAAACTTTGTAGAGTAATCCGTTTGAAAACTCGTATCCGAAGGTGGAGTCAGCGCGAGTGACTTTCTCTTCACCAGTAGATGCCTTATCACGAAGTGACGCTAGAGTAGGGCACGAACTCTGCAAATTAGACAAGTCCTGCAGAATAGTAACCAGGGGCTCCAGATGTGGGAGTACAAGGGGTGAATCTCGTGCGCGACGGCGGCCCGGGTCAGGACAGTTTGAACACTTTTTCCGCAAATGTGGCCAGAGGGAACTGGAAGGGGTGCAGGTTCGTCGCATGCCTTACCGCATGTTACCTACCAGCCCTGTGAAAGAAAGGGAACCCCCCCCCCTAAAAAAAAGGGTCAAAATCCGACAATACCAAGATTGTCCAGATAACTCTTATATTTGTCTGATAACCATCTAAGAATATCGTGAGGTTCGTATTTTGCACCACGGGAACACCGCACCCGGCCTACGTGGGTTTGAAAGGACAGAAGTGTAACCTTCAAGTTGGGGGCGCGGCAATATCGACCAAGTGCGCGCCTAGAAATATGATTTATATGTTTCTTTTCGGCTCGAGTTTATTGTGCTGTGCTATTTGATAACTGAAATCACCACTAAACTCTCACCAGCTCCCACCCATTCAGTTACCCACTAATGAGAGGAGGAGGTATGGGCGTTCCCTTGGGTATCACGGGGACTCTTAAAATTCCAACGAAAGTTTGCACCATGTTATCTGGAATGAGCTCCCTGAGACCAATTTTTATTGTCAACCACGTATGAAGTATGGTGTGTACCGTACTGTAGTCAATTTCAATCTTGGATCCATAGCATTTGAGACGGCTTAGGGCGAGCGTGGGCAGGAAGGCTGGAACATTATATGTAAGGTATACGAGAAGAGAGTAAAGACTGCAGTAAGGCAAACATAAAATAAAGAAGAGGCAACAGAAAAGGAAATAAGGGAGGTTCCAGACCTTTCTTATTTCCTTGGAAGCCAAAAGTGTGCATCACCTACGACCGTGGGAAGGCGCCGCTATCATAATGTTGCACTAGTATTTGGTGACGAATTTCATTGAGTACAAGGAAGAAGCCCACTGCCAGGTATATATATATAAAAAAAAATAAAAAAAACTATACAATGATTTGGCACTTTTATGACACCCCAGTAGTAAGGATTTTTTTTCCAGCAGAAGCGCAAGAAATTATGAAGAGGAAGCTAGGTAGACGACAACAGTGGTGCCGGCGATGTGACTTCATGGCAAATGGGAGGCTACAATTAGTAGTAAATGGTTATATTACAATTATTTGTAGATTACTTGAGCACTGTATCACTATACGTTGATGAGTTTCATAGATGGAAATGACACAAATCAAGAAATAAATAACTGTGATACAGTAGTTTCCAAACGTTAAACATGCGTAGCGAAAAACAGGATTTTTGTACCCTTGAAAAATCGTAGAAAATCTATAACTGACTAGATTTGCTTGAAAGAATGCATGTTTATTGATAATGGATATAATTTCATGGTAACATCTCTTTTTTTTTTTTATAAAGTTAAAATTACTATGTTAGGGATGAAAAAAAGACAGTCTGCGCGACGTCATTTATGACGTACATGCAGTAACTGCAATATTTCATGAGGAAGATAAAAATAAAATAAAAGGAAAATGTTACGACATTTATATTGAGTTGAAGTACTGACATGCCAAATGACATGCCTTTAGGATATATATTAGAGCCTGAAGGGCATTTAAAAAAAATATAACCTTGTCATACGTCATAGCGTCATTACGTCATGACGTACAACATTCTCATGCTAACACAATAAATATATCCATGATTCCATTTATGCTGAAAATTTAAAGTCAAAATATTGAACCTTTTTTTTTCTGCGATTATTTTTTGGTGATGGGGTGAGAGGTCCCTTATGTGGTGCACGGATGGCATCAACCCAACCGTCAAAGTAAGGACATCGGAATTAGCATCTTACAACAGGAAAGGAGTCGACACGACCCAAGTAGTCGGTGCAGCAAAACTTCTTACAGCTGGAGACGTCCGAGTCCAGTAATGCCTCTTCTTATAATATGACACTTGAACACCCTATATCGCGAACGATGGTGGAAACCTTTTTTTTGCGCTGCATGTAGCGCCGGTAGGCTTTCTCGAGGGGCCTTATGGACAGTCCCAGCAGTGGCGCAGGCTAATTTTATTTATATGGCTGCCGTGATGTATGACTCTTGCTTGGCCCATGCTGCCCTCAGTACTCTTCTTGACCAAAGTCGCTGAAGTTAAGTTTGATTGAAAAGCAGGACAGCATGTGGGTAATCTTCCGCCACTCGGCGATGACTTGAAAAATCGTCGTGTGTCGGTGGGGACTCGAACCAAGTCCAAGCTAGGTCATCGGGCTCACCACTCCCGCAAACCAACCACTCGGCCACCACCTCCCCCGTGTAAAACTGGTGAGACGGGAACTCGGAACGGGAGAAGCCGATTTTGCGAGTCTCCTTGGTTGGTTCCGGCTTTGACTTCTGTTTAAAGAGATAAGGATTCTGAGGGCAGTTAGGTCTAATGTGGCCACTTTGACCACAATTATGGCATCGAACCACCAAGAGCGTCTTTCTTGTTGCAGGTGGTGAATCCTTCAGTGAGCCGGATTTAGTGGGAGATGATCGTTTGCCGCGTTCCGACGCAGGGTTGCGTGGGTGGGAGTGATGCACTGAAGCCCAAACATCGACTCGTCTGACTGCCTCCTCTATGGTCTGCACGTTGTTTTCCTTGAGGAAACACCGTAACTGTGGAGACGGAGGCCAGAAATTGATAAAGGATCATGAAAGATTTGAGCGCAGTAAAAGAGTGGTCTACATTGCCTGCATTGAGCCAGTGGTCGAAAAGGCGGGTCAAGTGAGTGAAGAATTGTTGGAACGTGTCACCAACGTTGATCTTGGTTGAGCGGAAGGCGCTGCGGTAGTGGTCGCTTGTCGTATGGGAATGTTTTAGAATAGCTTTCTTTAGCTGAAAACACGTGATGGTTGACTAACTTTTTCCGGCAATGTGGTATAACATTCAGCCACCTTACTTGTGAGTAGGCTTCCCAGGTGGACTGCATAAGCGCTCTTATTAATGTTGAGGAGGGCGGCAACTTACTCAAACTGGGTGAAATAGGAGGCAATGTCCTCACCTTCTCGATAATATGGTAACTTTGGACGAGCAGCAAAGTCAACACTGGGACTGTTCGAGCTCACCGCACCGCCAACAGCCTGGAGGTTAAGCCGTTCAAGGGCGAATTCATGTTTCCTCTCTTGTTCTAGTTCCTCATGTTCTCGCTCATCCTTCTCTTGTTCTCGAATCTTCTCCTTATCGCGTCCCTCACGTTCTTGCTCGCGTTCTCGCTCACGTTCCTCGCTTGTGTTCCTCGCGTTCTCTTCTCTCTCGCCTCTCCAACTCACGTTTGTCACAAAGGCAAACCTCCTCATCGGGTACAAAGGATTTCAGCTCATCGCCTTCTTACCCAAGCTCGCGACCAAGCTTGACTAACTCCTGAATGTAGGACGTGCTGAAGGGGGAGAGCAAAATCAAAAGAGAAACATTAAATACAAACGATCCAACACCAAATCCGACAAGAACCCAAAACGATGAGGAAAATACCCAACCGAAAAAAAAAAAAAAAAAAAAAATGCGACAAATAGAAAACACAAAATGACGAATGGAAAACACCTAATATAAAGGCATATACGGCCTCGCCCCACCAGCAGCACAAGAATGGCTGAATGTCAACAACAGTGTGCACTCACACGCACGCACACACACACACACACACACACAAAAAAAAAAAATTGCCCATTGACGCAACCCCGTCCCAAGCATCGCGAATAGAAACACGTATCCGGGAACGGGGGACACTACGTCAGAGGAGTCACACTCGATACCTGACTTACTTGAGATCCTGGGCCAGAGTCTTGTAAGACCCACCTGACCTGGACAGAGAAAGGTACCTCAGCACAATCTCTTCACAAAACACTCACTTTCTCCCTGAACGGCAAGTGGAGGTAGGTATATCCTGACCGTCGATGGTCACTAGGTGGTAGCGATAGTCTCCTGACCATCGGTAGGGGGTGGGGAGTGGAGGAATCCAGGCGAGGTCGCCACTTGTGAAGGACCAAGACTGAAGGGGTTGGAAGGTGTTCACGACTTGCTCACGACTTCCTCACTAAGCCAGGTGGTTTTCTACTCCCCACAGTGTAGTCAGGAGAGGGATTAGCAAGACGGTAAAATATCCGCTTTTTTAAGTACTCCAGTACACAAGCAGCACACGGGAGACAGGCAGGATCGCCGTCGCGGTAATGACATGACGGACAGGATAGGTTGACAGTCATGGGGCCAGCAGCGTCTTCAGCAGTATAGATAGAGGCGGGGACGGAGAGTTTGTTTGGACGGCTCCTACTCGATGAAGAGGCTGGTCCGTCGTAGTGTTGGTAGGGCCGGGGTGCAACGGCTGAGTGTCAGTTAGAGGGCAGTGCCGGTGTGGGCGGAACACGGCAGCAACCTCGTCAGCTGGAAGGACTCGTCAGGTGATGGGAAGGAGCCAGTAAGAGTAGTGCTAGCTCGATCAAGTCCCGGATTAGACTGTCTTCCCGTTTCTCACCAGCCTCCGAGGTTGGTTCCGCTTCTGAAGTTCGGGGCCTCACTCGTGACGGGTGAGGAGTGAAGCTCCTGCAGGGTGTCCCGAAGGCACCAACTAGTTAGAGGATGAGTTGATGAAGTAGTTTAGTTTTCCATTGACATACTATCTTTATTATCATTAATGTTGTTGTTATTATTATTATTATTATTATTATTATTATTTTATTATTATTATTATTATTATTATTATTATTATTATTATTATTATTATTATTATTATTATTATCATTATTATTATTATTATTATTATTATTTTTATTATTATTATTATTATTATTATTTTTATAATCATTATCATATTTATTATTATCAACATCATTGGGGTACGAAAAACGGTTATAACTATATTTATTAATGCGTATTAATATATTTATCATGATTTTTTACTGTTATTCATTTTTGAGTTTGTTGAATAATCATCATTATGATTATTACTATTATCATCAATATTCATTGTTAAAACGATTATCATTATTAGTACTATCATTATGATTATCATTAATATGTTTAATATCACTATTATTGCAGTGATGATTGAAATCAATATTATTATCATTACTGATATAATTTTCATTAATTAACATTATTACCATTACAAGTATTTTGTATATTTTTTTACATGTTTATTTCTATTATGATAATATTTTGTACTTTTCTTACAATAACAGTTATTTTTTTATCACTTCTATGGTATAATTATTTTTATTATTGTTATATTCAATAAAAATGTTTCACAATTATTTTGATTATTATCATTACTTTTAGCATAATAATGATGGTTGCTGTTAATAGTCAGCATTATTATGATAACTATTGTTTTTGATCATGTTTTTTTTTATTTTTTTTTTTTTTATTACATATACACTGATGTTCGTGATCATGGACATTTTATTTTCAGATGGAGTTAGATTTGACTGAGACGTGTGACGTGTTGCCGCTTCCTTATTTTATGTTTCCTAGTCAACTGCAGTTCACCCAGGCGGTCGGTCTATGCCGAGCCTTTGGTGGCAAATTGGCAGCAGCACAAAATATGGAGGAACAGCAGGTATGCTGACTTAAATTGAACACTTCTTTCTCAGTGTCTTATCATTACAATTTCATTTATTTTGCTCTGCAAAGTATGAATATATATATATATATATATATATATATATATATATATATATATATATATATATATATATATATATATATATATATATATATATACGGTTTACTTAATCAAAATTCGTGTGAAAGATAGCATAATGTAGAATAATGGAGTGTATATAGTCAAGCAGTCTTACGGCGGCTTGGCTAGGCTTACAGTGTATGGAATTCAAACACATTTTATTCCTCTTCTTGGTAAAGTGAATAAAGGTAGAGTTAAATTGGGAGCATATGGTGTCACCTGCCTGTGACAGTAGTGTTCATCTCCGTACCTTTGGCCCTTGAGACTGTAGTTGGTAAAAACTCTTTAACCTAGCATACAAGGCCAGTGCACTATCAGATTGCCACAGTTTACCTTCCCGAAGTTTCCGAAGATACCCGTTTGTCAACAATTCCAAAAGGGAGGATGAGCAGCTGGCTGCGTTGCGTGCCGATTGCCCAACCTAGGATTCGAACCCAGGTCCAGCTAGCCTCGGTGTTTACTGCATCACGGAAAGTTGATATCATCTCCCTAGATTAGGCAACTCGTCAAACAAAATTACAATTAATTTCAAGTACAACGACAATATTTTTTTTTAAAGTGGCATAATTTAGTTTTATTTGTAACCAGTCAAATGGCCAATCAATTGGGACATATAACGGATGAAGCATTACCTCGGCCACACTTAAGAAATTATATTTCTAAATTAATCGGAGATTCAAACACAAATACTAAGTCCGTTCGGGTGGAGCGCGAGCCCCTCCACAGCCCTGCCGCATCACCCTCAATGCATCACCCACTCTCCGTCTCTGATATGTCAGTTATATACTTTTTGAATTTGTGAATTGATTATTATGTATACATTAAATAAAGGATATATATAGATATGAATGTGTTGCTTTTTAGAATAATAACAATGAATTGTATAAAATCTATACCACGTGACACAGTCGTTTCTCCACGCTGTCAGTGATTAAAGACACCATGTCACTTCCTCCCTAGCCTCCACGCGCGATGGCTGCTACCCTGACTCGACTTATTTATAATGAGAAAATAAACTATTTTCAAATGAAAAGGCTGATAGATATCCTAAATCCACCTTCATTAGCAGTTGCTAGCACATCTAAATCAACGAACGTCAGCAAGAGGTGTCTTGATAACTCCTCGAACCCCTTTTTCGACTCAATTTCTGCAACATTCGTGGTCTTCGTTCTGATTTTCATTCTGTGGAACACCATCTCTTTTCCTCTAAACCTCACCTTCTCTTCCTCACTGAAACACAGGTTTCTGAGGCTACTGACAGCAATCTCTACTCTGTTCCCTCCTACTATCTCTATCCTAAATTTCAATCCAAAGCTGGATGTTGGGCCTACGTGCGCAACGACATCACTTGCTCTCGTGCCCACAACCTTGATTCTTCAGAATTTTCCACCATATGGCTAAGACTGCATTGTCATTATATTATTAAATACATCTGTGCGGTTTATCACTCACCTAGCTCTACTAACAATGTAAAATTCTTTGACTACTTGAACTCTAAAGTGGAGCACATCTTGACCCACTCTCCCTTCGCTGAAATCTCCATCCTAGGAGATTTCAATGTTCACCACCAGCTTTGGCTTTCATCCTCTTTCACTGACCAGTCTGGTGAACAAGCCTACAACTTTGCTCTCCTCAGCGATCTAGAGCAGTTGGTCCAGCACCCTACACATATTCCCGACCGTCTTGGAGACAGGCCCAGTATTCTAGACCTCTTCCTTACCTCAAACCCTTCTGCTTACTCTGTCAAACTCTTCTCTCCGTTGGGCTCCTCCGATCACAACCTTATTTCTGTATCCTGTCCTATCGCTCCTGTACACCCTCTGGACCCACCGAAGAGGCGATGCTTCTGGCATTTTGCTTCAGCTCGGTGGGACGACCTGAGGATGTACTTTTCCGATTTCCCGTTGAATGATTACTGCTTCCAGGAGCGAGACCCCTCTGTGTGTGCTCAGCATATCACAGAGGTGATTGTCTCTGGAATGGAGGCATACATTCCCTGTACTTTCTCTACTCCTCACGCTAAAAAGCCTTGGTTTAATCACGCTTGTTCTCGTGCTGTCAGTGATAGAGAGGCAGCTCACAAAAGGTACCAGAGCCTTCGAACTAATGCTAACCATGAACTTTACATTTCTGCCCGGAATCGTGCCAAATCTATTCTCCGACTAACCAAACTCTTTCATCAATAGAAAATGCCAAAACCTTGCTTTCTCTAACTCTTCCCGTGACTTCTGGCATCTAGCCAAAAACATCTCCTCCAACTTCACTTCTTCATCTTTCCCTCCTCTACTCAGTCCTGACGGCAACACTGCCGTCTCATCTATCTCTAAGGCTGAACTCTTCTCTCAAACTTTTTTTTCTAAAAACTCCACTCTGGACGATTTTGAGCATATTCCTCCTACTCATCCCCCCTCTGGCTCTTTTATGCTTGTTATAAAGATTCTGCAAAATGATGTTTTCTATGCCCTCTTTGGCCTCAATCCTCAGAAGGCTTATGGACCTGATGGAGTGCCTCCTATTGTCCTTAAAAACTGTGCCTCCATGCTGTCATCCTGCCTGGTCAAACTCTTTCGCCTCTGCCTGTCAACATCTACCTTTCCTTCCTGCTGGAAGTATGCCTTCATACAGCCTGTACCTAAGAAGGGTGACCGCTCCAATCCCTCAAACTACCGTCCTATAACTTTACTTTCTTGTCTATCTAAAGCTTTTGAATTAATCCTTAACCGGAAGATTCAAAAGCACCTCTCCACTTCTGACCTTCAATCTGATCGCCAGTATGGGTTCCGCAAGGGGCGTTTTACTGGTGATCTCCTTGCCTTCCTAACTGACTCTTGGGCATCCTCTCTTAGCCGTTTCGGTGAAACCTTTGCTATTGCGCTGGACATATCAAAAGCTTTTATAGGTTTTGGCACAAATTTTTGCTTTCCAAACTACCCTGCTACGGTTTATATCCTTATCTCTATACCTTTATCTCCAGTTTCCTTTCTGACCGTTCTATTTCTGCTATGGTAGATGGTCACTGTTCTTCCGCTAAACCTATTAACAGTGGTGTCCCACTGGGTTCTGTCCTATCTCCTACTCTCTTTCTGTCGTACATTGATGATCTTTCCAAAACGAACTGTCGTATCCATTCTTACGCCGATGACTCCACTCTGCATTACTCAACTTCTTTTAATAGAAGACCCACCCTACAGGAACTTAACGATTCAAGACTGGAGGCAACAGAACGCTTAGCCTCAGACCTTACTATTATTTCCGATTGGGGCAAGAGGAACCTGGTGTCCTTCAACGACTCAAAAACACAGTTTCTCCATCTATCCACTCGACACAATCTTCCAAACAACTATCCCCTATTCTTTGACAACACTCAGCTATCACCTTCTTCAACACTAAACATCCTCGGTCTAACCTTAACTCAAAATCTAAACTGGAAACTTCATATCTCATCTCTTACTAAATCAGAGTCGGCGAGGCTGGGCGTTCTGTACCGTCTTCACCAGTTCTTCTCCCCCGCACAGTTGCTATCCATTTACAGGGGCCTTGTCCGCCCTCATATGGAGTATGCATCTCATGTCTTGGGGGGCTCCACTCGCACAGCTCTCCTTGACAGAGTAGAATCAAAGGCTCTTCGTCTCATCAGCTCTCCTCCTCATACTGATAGTCTTCTACCTTTCAAATTCCGCCGCCATGTTGCCTCTCTTTCTATCTTATATCGATATTTTCATGCTGACTGCTCTTCTGAACTTGTTAACTGCATGCCTCCCCCCTCCCGCGGCCCCGCTGCACACGATTTTCTAATCATGCTCATCCCTATACTGTCCAAACCCCTTATGCAAGAGTCAACCAGCATCTTCACTCTTTCTTCCCTCACGCTGGTAAACTCTGGAATAATCTTCTTTCATCTGTATTTCCTCCTGCCTACGACTTGAGCTCTTTCAAGAGGAGGGTATCAGAACACCTCTCCTCCCGAAATTGACCTCTCTTTTTGGACACTTCTTTGACCTCTATCCAGGAGCAGTAAGTAGCGGGCTTTTTTAAAATTTCTCTTTACGCCCTTGAACTGTAAAAAAATCAACTCTAAATTCAATATAGCTCGTGTGGCACAAATACCCCCAGAACGGCCAGTGTTTTTGTCACAGCCAAAGAAGAGCAGTGAATCTGTAACGAATCTCGAAGATTTCGGCAACCGTGTGGCCTGTCAAAATCTTAGACATTCGTCTTAGTTTCACTGTGCTCCTTTGTCGGTAACGAGAACACAGGCAGTTCTGGAGGCAGTTGTGCCACCCAAGCTTTCTTCATTTTAGAGCAGATTCTTGGGACTGTTTCCTTATTCACGTTCATCGCCTAAGATGTGGAAGCAACTGCTAATGAAGATGCAATTATAATATACATTAGCATTTTTATTGGCGTCGCAGACACCGATCAACAGATTGTCCATCTTCTTATTGTTGTTGTTTTCTTCAAGTTGTTTTCCTGGCTTACCCATGCATTGTAGACACGACATTGTATAATAACATTCGTTAGCCTTGATGAGCCCGACAACATGGCATTATAAACAAAGTCAGCTTTGTGTTCCTTTTTGTTTTACGTCTTGGCCTGTGGCGCCGGTAGGCCTTCATAGTGTAGCAAGCCACCACTGAAACGGTCGGGTACTCTCCTCCGGTGAGACACAGAAAATGGTGTGGCAGCACAGACTCAATAAAATAATGTTTTGATGTTCTTGTCTCTCGTATTGCGTCTCAATTGTTTATCTATTGTTACTCGTTTATCTTCTACTGTCTGTCCTCGTCCTGCTATACACTCCTTCTGTAGCAAGCCACCGCTGAGACGGTCGCGTACTCTCCTCCGGTGAAACAAAGAAAATGGTGTGGCAGCACAGACTCGATAAGTGAATGTTTTAATGTTCTTGTCTCTCGTATTGCGTCTCAATTGTTTATCTATTGTTACTCGTTTATATTCTACTGTCTGTCCTCGTCCTGCTATACACTCCTTCTACACACTGTTTATTACACTCACCAACATTTATATCTCACTTAAACTAAACAACATTCATACACACGCATACACACACAAACACTTCTATGTGTTTTGTTTGTTCTTACGACCTGTGTATGTTTTTTTTTTTTATGAATAAATAACCCTGACGGATATTGGCTTTGTCTATCCGTGAACCGATTAGCACTCAGAACACTCACTTACGGCACCAACAATAGTAGGGCCTGATGGTCGGCCCCAGCCCGTTGTGGCGCAGATAAATGTTTATAGTGGCGCCATCTTTACTTTTCAGCATTTTCCATTTTAGACCGCTAGGTGCATAATATAAATTGTTGGGGGGGTGTTGGAGGGTCATGCGACGCCGATCTAGCACAGTTTTTGTGCTATAAACACTTATTTTTAAAAAGTAGGAGGAGTTTCAGAAGCTATCATTTCGCGTGGAAGGGAGGGAGGAAGTGACATGGTATCCTTAATCACTGAAAACATGGAGAAGCAACAGTGTCACGTGTTATAGTATCATAATTTTTCAACACACACACACACACACACACACACACACACACACACACACACACACACACACACACACAGGTGGTTAATTTCCCCACACACGGTCCAAACACCTTAGATCTAATCCTCACCTGAAGCACCTCTACCTCCCCCCTAAACCCCTCCCCCCCATGGGACGGAGCACACACCTCTCAGTCCTGTGGACACCTGCACCCACCATTTCCAGCAAGGCTCCACCCATCACCAAGACCTACAGGCCGGTAACGGATTCAGCCACCCGTTCTTTCGGACAGTGGATCACGCACCACCGCTGGACTGAGGTTATCACCGTGGAAGATGTCCATGACAAGTGGAAACGCTACACCGCCACCATCACCACAGCCTACCGACACTTTTTTTTCCCATGGAAAGCACGAAGAGTCCATCCCTGAGACAACCCGTGGATCACACCCAGGATTAAACGCCTAATTGAGCAGCGGAACCACGCCTTCCACACCAACCCCTCACTCTACAAGCCCCTGAGGAACCAAGTAATACGTGAAATAAGGAAAGCCAAAGCTACTTACTACCCCCAGAAGATCCACAGCCTCAAACACTCCAATATCAGTCAGTGGTTCTCGAAAATCAGAGACCTGTGTGGACTCACCAAGAACACCCCCCTCATCCCAGGCGTCTCCCACCTCCCAGCGACAGATGCAACGGAGGCCCTTAATATCCATTTCGCCACCATCTGTCAGTCTCTTCCCAGCCTCGACCTCACCTCACTCCCAGACTACCTGCCCACCCCTTCTCCCCTCCCCCTAGTTCAGGAATATGAGGTCGCCAGATCACTGTGTCGGCTTAAGTCAAAGCGATCCACTACACCAGTCGACCTTCCCATCAAAATTTACCAAGAGTTCGCCCCAGAATTAGCCACTCCCCTCGCCTCAATACTCAACACCTCCCTCCGTCAAAGTCAGTGTCCCGCTGATTGGAAAACAGCCTACGTCACCCCAGCCCCTAGAACCCCAAACCCTCAGTCCCTAGGCGACCTTAGACCCATTTCAATCACTCCCATTCCCAGCCTCCTATGCGAAGATTTCATCTTCAAGTGGACATACTCCCACCTTGCCCCCCTTATTGACATTCAACAGTACGGCAACATGAAGACCTCCTCCACCACACACTGCCTTATCAGCCTCCTTGACTTTGCCTACAAGAACCTCGAACAACGGAAAACATCAGTCGCCCTTGCATTTATAGACTTCAGAAAAGCTTTTGATCTCGTCCACCACGCCACTGTCATCAACAAGGCAATTAACCTCATCTTCATCCAAGCTTAGTGTCCTGGCTGGCCGACTTATTCTCCCAACTCAGTCAGGTGTGAGGTATCAAGGAGTGGCCTCTCCCCCTCAGCACCTCACCTGCGGAGTGCCTCAAGGGACCAAGGTCGGCCCGCTTCTCTTCCTGATATTGATCAACAGCGCACTGACCCACACCCCCAACCGCTGGAAGTATGTAAACGACACCACACTAAGAGTCACCATCAACAACGACAACCCTGACTACAGTCAACTCCAAGACCTCCTACACAGCCTTCAATCATGGACAACAAACAACTACGTCACCATCAACGACACCAAAACCACAGTCATGCACATCAACACTTCCTCAGCCCCCGTCACCCCTCCTGCAGTCTTCTTAAATGACACTCCTCTTCAGGTAGTCCAGTCTACTGAGCTACTTGGAGTCACGATAGACAACAAGCTCACATGGAAGGACCACACCACCCAACTCATCAAATCCTCCACCTACAAACTGTACCTCCTGCGGCGGCTCAAGACGCTGGGGACTCCCGGACGTGAGTTGGCGAGTGTGTACAGCACAGTCACACTCCCGCAGCCCACGTACGCGTCCCCAGCATGGTCCAACTCCCTCAACCTCACGCAACGCCGCCAACTGGAGCGCGTTCAAAAACGAGCATGCAAAATCATCCTGGGCCCCAAATACACCAACTACCAAGACGCCCTCGATATCCTCACCCTCACCACCCTTCAAGTACGTCATTCAGCCCTGCTGCAACGCTGTGCGACCAGTCTGCTCTACCACCCCAGACACCGGAATCTACTCCCGCCTGCAGTCTCCCATCCTAGCCAGTCCGTGAGGCACGCCAACAGACTGGCTCCAATACGGGCACGGACGGACCGCTACAAGAACAGCGCCGTGCCCGCGACGGCCAGGCTAATCAACAACATGTAAACCCCTCGACAACAGAAGCTGTACATATCAATATTTTAATTGTTATTATTATTACTATTACTGTTACTATTATTATCACTATTATTATTATTATCATTATTATTATTATTACTTTGCCCATGTAAAGTTTGTAAATTTTCAGCTCTAGGGCTGCATCCTTCCTCTCAATAAACCGTTTTATTATTATATTATTATTATTACACACACACACACACACACACACACACACACACACACACACACACACACGAAGTAAACCTACATGTAAATAAATGTAAGTTTTCTTTTTTCATGTATTGTTTTTCGGTGTTTAAGACCATAAGAAAATGAGGGGTCAGCAAGAAGTAGGTAGGTCTATGCAAGTCAGTTCCTGTGAACCTAACCTCACCTAACATCACTCTTCATTAATTTATCTAATATTTTTTTAATGTGTCTATCACATCAGCACTCACTACATGACTGCCAACCATGTTCTACTCATCCACCATTCTGTTAGTGAACCTCGTTGATTCTGAATTTATCCAATTCAAACCCATTACTACGTGTCGTAAGTGGAGTCTCTTACCATCAGGGCCTTCTTATTATCACTCTTATAAAGCCCTTCATTCGTTTATAAACCTCGGTAAAATCTCCTCGCACCTTTTGTCTTTCTAGAGAATACAATGTCAAGTGTTTGACAAAGTTTGACAAAGTTCCTCACTAACGACTGTTGCTTAAAGTACAGGCTCACGGAGTAGAGGGTAAAGTTTTGAACTGGGTCAAGGCGTGGCTTAGCAATAGGAAGCAAAGAGTGCAAATCAATGGTAAAAGATCTGACTGGGGATGTGTTACGAGTGGGGTCCCACAAGGTTCGGTATTAGGTCCACTTTTGTTTATTATTTATATCAATGACTTAGATACAGAAATTAGTAGTGATGTCAGTAAGTTTGCAGATGATACCAAGATCGGTAGAGTAATTGAGTCGGATCAGGACACTAGTATTCTCCAGGATGAACTAAACAGATTGTATGACTGGGCGGATAAATGGCAGATGGAGTTCAATGTAGGGAAGTGCAGTATTATGAGTGTAGGTAGGAACAACCCCTCACATAACTATTGCTTAAATTACACTCTCATAAGCAGGTCTGGGTGCGAGAGAGGGTCTTAGTGAGCTCTGATCTTCGTCCAAGGGCACAATGCATTCAAGCTAGAAATCGAGCAAATAGGGTAGTGGGATTTATTTCAAGGAGCGTAAGCAACATAAGTGCCGAAGTCTTCCTCAAATTATATTTAGCATTAGTTAGACCTCATCTTGACTATGCGGTTCAGTTCTGGTCACCTTACTATTGAATTGATATCAAAATGTTAGAATCAGTGCAGAGGAGGATGACTAAGATGATTCAGGGGTTGAGAAACTTTCCATACGAGGAAAGACTCAAACAGTTAAACTTGCATTCTCCAGAAAAGCGAAGGGTGCGTGGAGACATAATCGAGGTTTAGAAATGGATGAAGGGCTTTAATAAGGGAGATATTCATAAGGTTTTGTTGGTAAGAGAACCGGGTAGGACACGAAGTAATGGGTTTAAACTGGATAAATTCAGATTCAACAGGGACATAGGCAAAAATTGGTTTACTAACAGGGTGGTGGATGAGTGGAATAGGCTTAGCAGTCATGTGGTGAGTGCCAATACAATTGTCACATTCAAAAATAGATTAGATAAATTCATGGACAGCGATATTAGGTGGAGTTAGATACACGGGAGCCTAGGGTCAAAGGAGCTGCCTCGTACAGGCCTACCGGCTTCTTGCAGACTCCAACGTTCTTATGTTCTTATGTTTTTAAGTGTTTCCTCATATTTCCCGAGCTCTGTGCTATCCGGAAACTTTGGGTAGGCGGTGGCTGAGTGGTTAGCGTGCCGGCGCCGCGTTCAGGAGCTCCACTAGGGACACGGGTTCGAATCCTGGACGCCGCACAGCTGGGATTTTTCAGTCACCGCCGTTGGCCTAAGACTACCCACATGCTGCCCTGAAGACCCCCCATCAACCCGGACTCTAGATTACCTCTCCAAAGAGAGCTCAGCGATGAATTCCGGGGGTCAGCATGAGCCAAAACAAGATGGTGCCACTATTAACACTCATCTGCGCCAGAACGGGCTGGGCCGACCATCAAGCCCCACCGGGATCAAGCCTACCGGCGCATAGGCCGCGACGTAAAAAAAAAAAAAAAAAAAAAAAAAAAAACTACTTACATTACTACTAATTCATGTTTCTATATTATTGATATAAATGTTAAACACCAGTGGACCGAATACCGGTCCCTGAGGGACCCCACTCGTAATTAAACCCAAGTCATATTATTTACGATTAATTTGCACTATGAGCGTCCTTCAGCTAAGACACGCACTGAGTCACTTCAAAACTTTCCTATCTACTCTGGGAGTCTATAATTTAAGCAACAGTCGTTGGTGAGGAACTTTGTCGAACGCTTTACTAAAATCAAAATACAATGATATTATATCATAGTTTACATATCTATTGCCTCCTCAAAAAGTTCATTGTAGAAGGATAAAAGCTTGGAGAGTCATGATCTACCCTTCACGATTAGATAACCCCGGATTGCTCCTTGCTTATTATTGCTCCTCCTTATTATTGACTCCAGCATCTTGCCTACAACTCATGTTAAGCTAACTGGGTGGCATTTAGAAGCAACTGAATTGTCCCTCTTTTTTTTAATATCGGTGTCACATTTGCAACTTTCCATATGCTGGGAAACAAAAAACAGTGTTTACCGACATCTTAAATATATCGGTTAGTGGGTCACTGAGTATTTCCTTTCATTCCTTCAGAATTCGTAGAAATATTTCGTCATGACCTGGCGAATTATTTTTCTTTTGCTCATCTAATTCATCCTGGGTTACATGCCTGGTTATAATTATATCCCTTAACTTGTCACCATCACCCGATTTCATATACCTGAACTCTCTCCGGAGTGGTCGTTAGATCCTCCTGTATGAGGACAGAGAAAATAGTCATTAAACGCTGAACTTGTATCTTCGCGATTTTCAACGATCTCGCCTGTGTTTGCTTTTAGCGGTCCTATTCTCTCCCTTGTTTTGTCCTTTACATCTTATAGAAGCCCGTGGAATTACTTTTTGCCTCGTTGCTACTCTAATCTCAAAGTTCCTTTTGGCGACTTGCTTGTTCCAATATTTTCCAGACCTTGAGTTCATGAATATTGAAAAGAAAAATCGCCCTTCCCTGTACCCACTTTCCATTCTTCTTTCAATGCCTCCATGGAGCAATGCCCCCCCGGAAGTAAACGTTCGCGAGCTTGAAATACACTGTGGATTTCAGGTTCGTGAAAACATTTTTCAAGCTCGTGATTAACAAACGGTTGCAGGGCTTAGAAAATTTACTCATTGCATTTCACCTATATATATATATATATATATATATATATATATATATATATATATATATATATATATATATATATATATATATATATATATATATATATATCATCGCTGAGGTGAACTGAGTACCTCGATCACTCAGTATTTGTTTGGGTATGCCTACTCGGCAAAATATGGTCATGAGAGCTTCAGCCACAGTTTGCGTCTCAATATTCTTGAGCGGCACTGCTTCTGCCCAACGCGTGGCAAAATCTACCAGCGTAAGGATATATCTGGAGCCATCGCTGGCTCGGGGCTCTATTGGCCCCACCAAATCTACCGCTACTCTCTCAAAAGGAGAGTCAGTAATGGGCAGTGGCTGTAAGGGAGCAGGCTTTACCCTTCCCCTATATGTAGTCTTTTGACATACATCGCAAGACCTCAAAATCTAGCTACCTCCTGGCCAATGGACATGTTTCCGGCTCTGGGAAGAGCCTAGAAATGCATTGTGCCACGTACCAATGATAACGTAGTGCACATATTACGTCCTATAAATCGCTAGTTGACTGGATGTTGGAGAGATATCTCAAATTTTTCTCATTTCATGGGGAAAAGCCACCATTAGCTCGTGACGTCATCAGGCTGAAGCGGAGTACAGCAGACGACAGTACCAGTGTTGTGTCCATTGTTTTATATCAGCTATGGCCACTCCAGCTTCAAACTGCGCCGAACAGGTATGTTATAGGTGCTTACAGAACACCTTAAGAGTGTTGGAAATATGTTATATATTAAAATGGGAGTGAAATCAACCGATTCGCCTCTGCTCTGCAGAAAATAGTTTAGTTCACGATTAAAAGTTAGTCCGAGGGGGGACTTAAGAGAATAATCAAGGTTGAATTTATATTAGTATTATGGAAACTTACCTAGCCTAACCTACAGAAAACAATGGCTCTGGAACGTCAGAGAGAGATAATCAATTCCTGAAGATGAATTAGAAGAAAACGAATGCAGACCAATATTTTATAATCAGAGGACGTGACAATAGAGAGAATAGTTGAGTTCACGATTAAAAGTTATTCCGAGGGGAAACCAAAGAAAATTACTGCAGGACTCACTAGCACAGACATAAATATCTTCCGTTGAGTACTTTTGTCCGTATATATATACCCTTGCACATTGGCACGAGGCACCAACGACTGCGGGTTACGTCTCCAGGCATTGCTAGCCACTTGAAACATACACCACAACACGAAATCTCGGAGCAACACAAAGTTGACGGCCTCCCGACTACCTCGTGACTTCACGACCAATCAGCACCCGTTTAGGTCACATGATTTTTCCTCAACTTTAATCCATATTTCATACCATATTTAGTATTTTACATGAAGAAAAAATAGTACCATAGCTGAATTTAGGGCCTATTTTATCCTTACAGACAGAATTTGAAATAAATATTGTTGTGCTGGAAGCTTCCCCCGGGGTCTATGGGCCTCTGGAAGACTCTAGGAGGAGCGAGCAGGGGGGCGGGGAGCAAGGCCCCGCCCGTGCCCCGCGGGGCCCGCGGCCAGGCGCCAGGCGGGAAGTGTTGCCAACGCGCACATATTTTTGCTACATGTTCTTGTATAATCGAATATATACTGTAACCGTGTAACGTTCTAGACTGTACTGTTCGGTATATATATAGGAGAAGAGGGCGAGAGGAGTCAGTCCCAGTCATAGTAAGCTAGTGGCCAGTGAAGAGTCAAGAGTGAATTGTACTACTAAGGAAGAATATCAAACTACAGAAGCCGTGCAAGGTGTTTACATATCTCCCTCCCACGGAGTCTTGTGACGGCGGAACGGAACCCAAGTAATAAGTCCGGCATAACAATATGTTGACCGGAAACATGTCCATTCCTGGCCAGTAAAAATGTGCTTGTACGCGAGCGAGTGTCTTGGCTCTGCCCATGTGACTGCCTTTGAGCAGTGCTATGACCTAACTTGAGAACAGCCTCTCTGTATTTCGCAGGCACAACTAACTGCAATTTCTTTTCACCAGATCTGCCTATATACCAAGCCACGCTGCTTGATAAAACTGACGCGGTTGTCGTTCAGCTGTATGACACTGTTTTCCTGCACACGTTTGCGTACGCCGTGCAGGGTGTTGTCTCTCTCCACCTCCTTCCTTACGTCCTCGCTGTTAGTTAGATCTCCAGGAGATGTAACCATGAGAGGCCTAACAGTACTCTTACGCTTAGCAGCGGCTCGTGTCACTACTGCTACGCCAATCTGAGGCTCACCTTTTCCTTGTAGCCTTTTACTTTCCCCAAAATCCTCTGGATCCAACACCGCGTTAGGTGTTTGAGTCACTGCATTCTTACCCACCCCGTTAGTAGCTCCGGGAATGTTGCCAATCACTAAATCATAGAGCGGTGTTTCGAGTGTCACCGCCATGATCCAGCCTGTGTAATAGGGTGACTTGAATTTTATCTTGACTTCAGGCGCGCTAATCAACAGCCATATTTTTCTCCGTTCGCCTGTGAATTCATGGCTCCTAGCTAAGCTGTGCCTCAGAGTACAAATGGTAGAACCACTATCCCCCATCACCGTGACCTCTCGGTCTCCTATCCAACCTTTACTCAAGTTCAATCGATCATCGTACTGATTTGTGGCTACTCCGGCCAATAGTCATTGATTCTGCGCCTCATCGCGATACTGGCCATTCACGGAAGGCACATGTGGTGGCGACGCCTGCTTCCTACCAAAATTCCCATGCTGCGTTACACCTTCCTGCCTACTGCAGCATTTTTGTGCCACTTAGAGTAGTCACCCTGATTCGGTCGCGGCCCATAACTTCCAGTCTTCGGACGCGGTGCATAATTCTGGTTACTTTTGCCTGAAGGCCACTGGCGGCTAATCGCACCGGTGGTGATAACGCCTGAGGCCATCTTTCTTCCAGAGGCATCACTCTGCATGTTACTGCTTTTAACTACAGGCTTTTTCGTCCTACCACAGGCCTCAAAAATAGGAATTAGCCATTTCCTTCATATCTACCAATTTCCTCACCTTGTTGAGCCTCGTGACTAATTCATCTGGGCAGGATTTTACGTACTGCGCCCGCAATATTAAGTCCTTCACACCTTCTACTGTTTCCTCAGCACCGTCTTTCTTGAGCCATTGTTCTAAGTACCCTTTGGGGCGAGCAGCAAACTGAATTCCTGTCTCATCGTCATTTATGGAGGCAGAGGAAAACTGTTTCTTTAAATCATCAAGTGACGTTCCATACGCTGCTAATAATGCCTCCTTCATATCCTTATATTCACGAGAGTCCTCATACAATCTATGAATCACCTCCAAACCTTTACCTTAATTCAAAAAGACTCATGAATTGCACACGCTTGGTGATCTCATCATACTGCATTAGATTTGCAGCTTCCTCAAACCGCGCTATAAATATCTCAATCTTGTCACCTTCCTTGAAATTATTAAGCTTTAGCTCTGGGGAAACTGCTTTCTTATTCTGAGAGTGGGCACCACCATTTCCATTATTCGCCGCCTGTAGCTCGGCTAATTTTACCGCATGTGTCTCCTTTTCTCGCTCTCAGCTTCCAGTTTCCGTAATTCTAGCTGGTGTTGCTTCCTTTCTCTCTCTCTCTCTCTCTCTCTCTCTCTCTCTCTCTCTCTCTCTCTCTCTCTCTCTCTTTTTCCCCTTTTCCCTCTCTTTCTCCTGCTCTATGAGTTTGTAGTACTTGGTTTCCTAAGCATTTAATCCTATTTCTGCCGCTTCCTGTTTCCACTGTGGTACAGACATCTTGCTACTACCTACTTCACGAGCCTAACAG
Organism: Eriocheir sinensis; assembly: GCF_024679095.1. Lineage (NCBI taxonomy): Eukaryota > Metazoa > Arthropoda > Malacostraca > Decapoda > Varunidae > Eriocheir > Eriocheir sinensis. The sequence continues at coordinate 9,799,341 of NC_066538.1, forward strand.
CCAATACTTAGTTACCTATGGAGTGTAAGGTCAGGTTATTCTATTCTGGCGCCAATTAATGTGGTGTTCTTGAAAAGGTCTGGACTTCTGAAGATCTCGATGTATTCTCAGCAATAAAAAATATAAGATAAAATATCTGAAAATTGAGTTCTCAGACTCACAGCCCCTTCTAGTCCTTATTTCGACTAATCACACTCTCTTTAGGATAAGCAAAGACCAGGGGCCGTATACACCAATATTCTAAGAATATTACTAAGCCCTGCACTTAACAACTTTTAGCTAAGCATAGGCCCTTAAGTATTACTTAGAATTCCCCTTAGCGGACTCTAAGCTAAGTATTTTTTGAGCAAAATACCGGTATGAAGTGCATCGCATAGCAAAACGACAACTTGCAAAAGCATTGTATATAGTTACCACAGTGCATATTATGCAGAGATGAAATAGCTATAATGAATTCAACACGTTATCTATCTGTACACAAAAGCTTGTTTGGAAACAATAGACACATCAATGGAGTTAATGATAGACATCAACGAGCCTTCTTCTTTTTTCTCTTGTGGTCTTTATTGCCCATGATCGTTATATAGGTGTATCTTTTCATGTTTCCGGTGTACATCCACTATTCTTTTATGTATTTTGGTAAAATATATATATTACTGCCTTGACGTCGTCTCCTCAGCCGCCGGTGACAACAAAGGCGTAGCGCGAAGCGTATCACACGGAATTACCAAATAATAAAAGTAAACAAGTAAAAAACAAACTAAATCTAACCAGACCTGATCAAACCTAACTATACCTAGCCTATAGCCAACCTAACCTGACCCCTCTACTGCCAAAATGCAATGTGCTAAGATGCGTTAATTAACACACTTCAGTAGTTTGAAGTTTCTTCAATATTCAAGCTGTTTGTCACTGTACTGTATTCAGAGACCAACATACAACACATAATGCATTAGCCTCACGTGAGATGGCTACCATAATTTCAGACTCGTGTGTTCAGTGACTTTCTTGTTTATTTATTTTGATATATATATCAACTTTCAGTCAGGTTACTCTGGTATATCTTTACCTCAGTGGGTCAAGGCACACAATCATTAGTACTATTATAAAATGTTCTAATGTTTCCAGAGCTTCTACACCTATCTGATGTACTATAGATAGGTATAGGTACTTCTCCATTCATGGAGGCCACTTTTCTCAACTATCTTTGACAGGTCTTCCATGCACATTGTTTCACTCTGCTCCAGTGTCATCATATGCATATTTCCTTTCTCCAAAGGGGATTGTCTTCAATTTCCAGTGTTATATTAATTTGGCCCACCGTTGTTCACTCATTTCCTCTCTTTGAAACTCAGCTTCCCCTTGGTTAACCTTTCTCAGAAGCTCCACCCCATTTCCCCTGAGAGCGTGTGAAGACTATCATGCCAACTGGTTTTGAATGACTTCTAATCTCCCGACATCTTCAGTGTTAGTCCTGCTGACCCATACAAGATAGCTGTGGGGTTACTACCTTCCCCATCCAAAGGCAACTTCCATATTCATACTGGCTAATTTCCCTTCTCTACTACTGATGTTAACACCCGTCATTTTCCCTACCTTGGCTTCATTTACTTTTCTTTGTGCTTTCTCCTATGGCCTCCTTGCTTATCTCAAATCCTAAATAACCTTGTGTTTCTATTACCTCTAAGATATTGTTTCCCAGCATCCGCTGTCCTACTGCTGGTGTGAATTTCCATTATTATGTTTAAAGATAAGTTTCCATTCCATACCAAAGTCATTTAGGATCAGGCAAAGTCCTTCCACTAATACTACAGCATCTGCATAACCCAGGCAAAGCAATACAACTTCTGATGTCTGGGGCTTTATTACTGTTGTCTATAATATCCACATATACACATGGAGGAGGGGGGTTATGAGCAGAGAGCATTAATTGATTATGTGGCAGTAGATGGAAGACTGAGAAAGGATATTTGTGACGCGAAGGTAGTAAGTGGAATGTTCGATGGGTCTGACCATCTTGCAAAAGTGGGTGTTTGAAAAGAAAGGTGAAGTAAAAAAGGAAATACTGAAGATAGAAAAGTTACTGGAAAAGAAATAAAAGATGAGTATAACATGAAATGGCAGAGGCCTTAAGTGAAAAATGGGAGTGTGAAAGATAGTACAGATAGATATTGAAAAAGTTTTTGGAACATTCAAAGTAGTGTTAACTACAACAAAAAAGTGGTAGGAATGAAAGTGGTGAGGGATGGAAAAATAAAAGGAAATGCGTGGTGGACAGAAGATAAGGAGGATAGTAAAAGAATAAAGGGAACTTTTTAAGAAAACTCAAGAAAGAAATGTGGCTGAGCAAGTAAAAAGGGAAAGGAAAAAGAAATATAGAGAATGCAAAATGTAAATAAAACAAGCAATAAAAGAAAGCAAGAAGAGAGATGATGAAGACTTTGGAAAAAGACTAAGTGAAAAGTATAAAGGGAACACAAAATCATATTGGAAAGAAGTAAAAAACGAAAGAAATGCATCACCCCAATAATATCTCCCCAAGTAAAATTAATGAAGTTATGGATGAGAATGGAAAGATGTTGAAAGACGGGGAAGCTGTGAAAACTAAATGAATTTTAATGATGGATGTCCAGCAGCTGTAACAACAACAGTTTTGAGTGGAGGTAGAGGAGGAGTATATAAAGAAAGAAGTATAACATATGAATAAGTAAATCAAGCAATGAAAAGATAAAAAAATGGAAAAGCAGCAGGAACTGATGGAATCAATCAGATATTTTTCTTCAGAGTCAATTGGATTGGATTGCATTGTGGGATGTTTTAAAGATTTACAGTGTGGGAGAAAAACTGCTCAGTGCAATAAAGTCTTTCTATGAGGATGCATCTGCATGTGTCAAAATTAGTGGAGAAACAAGTGAACATTTTGAGTTAAAAGTGGGATTAAGGCAGGGGTGTGTCATGTCACCGTGGTTGTTCAATATCTATATGGATGGTGTCATGAGAGAAATGAAGGGCAAAGTTGGGGAAGTTGGAGTAAAAATGTATGGTGAGGGAAGGCAGTGGGTGATGAATTCAATCCTGTTTACTGATGACACGGTGCTCATTTTGATAGTGTCTCTAAAAGGAGAAAGCTGAAAGTAAATGTCAACAAAAGTAAAGTGATGGTTTGTGAGGGGAGTAAAAGTGAGGTTGTAGATTTTAAATGCCCATATAGAGAGGGAACTGAATGTGAAAAAAAATACAAAATAATTTTGAATGGTGAAGAAATGGAGGAGGTCAATGAGTTTAAGTACCTTGGATCAGTTATCAGTTAAAAATACAATAATAGTACCAACCCTCACATATGCAAGTGAAACATGGGCCTGGGATGAAAGTCAGAGGTCTAGAGTGCAGGCAGTGGAAATTTGTTATTTGAGGAGTGCGTGTGGTGTGAGTAGAATGGATGGAATGAGTAATGAAAGTGTGTACAGGCGTTTTGGAATGTGTCACGGTGGTGAAGGGAAGAAGTGTGGAGTGGTGGAAGAAGTGAAGTGACAGACTTTAAAGTGGTTTGGCCACATGGAGCGAATGGAGGAGAGTAAGATGACCAGAAGGGTGTATGGGAGTGAGATAGAGGAAGGGAATGCTAGAGGACGACCTCCAGTGAAATGGAGGGATAGGGTGCAGGAGTACGTTAGGGAGAAGGGTGAAAGATCCTGGAGAAACTTTGAGCGGGCAAGGAGGGAGTGTCTGGATAGAGAAAGATGGAAACTTCTGCCGTGGCAATCCCCTGGTGGGAGCTCCTAGGAGCAGGCGTTGATGAGACGATGATGATGAATGAATTGAGCGGAATCACAGCAGAAGTGTTGAAGTGTGGAGATGAAGTTACTATATGAATGGTCAAGATATGTGAAGTGGCCTGGGAAGGGGGGGGGGAGGTCCCAGCAGACTTGACAAAAGCCATCATGGTCCCAGTTTACAAGAGGAAGGGCAGGAGAGGGGAGGTGGGAGTTGTAGGGGCATAAGTCTGCTGAGTGTAGGCTACCCGGAAAGGTATATGTAAAAGTCCTAATTAAGATTGTGCAAAGACTTACAGAAGAGAAAATCAGTGAAGAACAAGGAGACTTCAGGGAGGGAAGGGGATGTGTGGATCAGATTTTTCGTTCAAGTTGGTAGTAGAAAAAATATTAGCAAAAGGAAAAAATACTATGCTGCCTTCATGGATCTAGGTATTCTAGAGAAAGTTTATGACAGAGTCGATTGGCTGGCATTGTACATGGGGCATCTTAAAGGTATATGGTGTGGGAGGAAAACTGCTTAATGCAATAAAGTCTTTCTATGAGGATGCATCTGCATGTGTCAAAATTACTGGAGAAGCAAGTGAACATTTCGAGATGAAAGTGGGCTTAAGGCAGGGGTGTCATGTCACCATGGGTTGTTCAATATTTATATGGATAGTGTTATGAAAAATGAAGAGCAAAGTTGGGGAAATTGAAGTAAAAATGTATGCTGAGGGAGGGAAGGAAGTGGGTGATTAATTCAATCTTATTTGCTGATGACACAGTGCTCATTGCAGAAAATGAAAGTGACTTACAAAATTTGGTCAGTGTTGGATAGTGTATGTAAAAGGAGAAAGTTGAAAATAAATGTCAACAAAAGTAAAGTGATGGTTTGTGAGCGGAGTGAGTGAGCAGAGTAGAAGGGAGGTTGTAGATTTTGTATGCCCATATAGAGTGCCCATTGAATGTGAAAAAGAATGACAAATAATTTTGAATGGTGAAGAAATGGAGGAGGTTAATGAGTTTAAGTACCTTGGATCAGTTATGTGTAAGCATGGTGGTACAGAAGGACAGAAAAGAGAAAAGGGATTGCAAGGATTGACTGATTGGAGGAGAAGCTGCGGATCCATCTCTGGCATGCCATCTCATTGTTGGGGGCTGAATTTCTCTATGGCATGGACTGGACCTCTGCTGGACAGCTGGAGAAAACTGCCATGGCACAAACCCGACTGATGGAGACAACTGATTTCTTCTTCCACATCATGTTTGGCCCTGAAATATGAGTACAAGTTCAAATAAACTACATACTATATATATATATATATATATATATATATATATATATATATATATATATATATATATATATATATATATATATATATATATTAATTAAGATGTTTTTTTCTTGATTAGTGTACAATACTAAAAGAGGTTAACCTGGTAGCTGCAGGGATCACGTTTCTCAAAGGTCCCTCCGAGCAAGAAAAATGAGAAAAAATCATCACTCACGCAAACCATTTCATAATATATATCAACGCATTTGTGATCAGATGATGCATCATCTGTTTTGGGGGGTTTATATCATGGCAAAAATGTGGTCCGTCGCTGGTACACGGTAAAGCCACAAATTTGGCCTGTTGCTGCTACCAGGTTAAGCTGGACTATGAATGGACATATGTTGTGTTAAGAGCATCTGAAATAAACTTATGGGACTGATATATGATAATTAAATCTGTATTATTTATCAAGATGTGTCCAGTGATTTAATTGGCAAATAATTGCAAAACACAAACTAAGAAAATAAAAGTACTGAACTGACTGACGTATTGACACAGGAAATGGTAGTCGGAAAAATAAGAATGGATTAATAATTAATATACCCTTAGCAAGAACTAAAAGACATTGCATCGACAGAAGTATGTGATAGAATAACAGGCATTATCTACATGAGTTATTTACTGCACAGTGCACACTATATGGGCTGGCAACATTGTCTTATTTTCTAGCAAGTGAAGTTTCTTATATTGTGCATTATATTCTTGCATGGGAATGATTTCTTGATGCTGGATGACAAAAACTAAATGATTAAACAATAATGTTATGTGGTGAATACCAGCTTGAGATCATTGTAGGTCTAGGAGGACTTGCTCGTTGTTGTCAATGTCATCACGATCACTGCAAATAGATACATTACAATTAGAAATGCTATCTATATCTATACTTGTCCAGAAGTCAAAACTCTTGACTCATGGACCAATTTGCAATTCTTTTTGTTCATAAAGATATAGCATTGTTGATTGACTTTTATAGCTATTTGGGAGTAAGACTAAGAATAATCATAAAATTCACTTTTAGATCTTCATAAGAAAGGAAGCTGCAAGTAACAAAAGCCATAATATACTGTGAACTAATTAATTTCAAATGTGAAAAAAGACATGACCAAAACAAATAAAACAATACTAGAATGCTAGCTAGCATGGGTATTAGTATCATTTTGCAACACCCAGGGATTCCCTTTAAGAGCTACCGATACGTCAAATTGATTTGGTTTGGTTACTAAAAATAAGCAAAGGAAGGTAATTTTGTTAGGACACTTCTGACATTTACGTTTGGTTAAAAATATCAACTTTTCTAAATAATAGTTGATTTGGTTAAAACTGGCTATCTTAAATAACAGATTAAGTTGAAATAACTATATGTCAGTGATAAATTTACCCAGGTTAGGTTAATATGATTAGGCTTGGTTTATCGCCTCTGGGAGGTTAGTCAAGTAAAAATGAAATAACAGACATTAGTGACCCAAATAGGTATTGTTTTGGGTTTGGTAAGGTTGGTGAGAAACGCTTGTTGAAGTCAGTCACAAGATTAACAGGTGTGTTAGGTTAAAAGAGTTTCTATTCTATCTATCTATTCTAAAGGATAAGTCTGGCGAGGTAAAATATTGGCTCACCTGTGTTCGTTCCTTGGGCAGGAGTCTGTGGCTGCCGGTGTTGATCACAGGTAAGATACACGTGCACCAGTGATGACTGGACCTTCACAGACTACCTAAGGTGAGTGATAACAGACACTGGATGCCCTCCAGGCGATGGCTGGGGGCTGTATAACGCCAGCCACACACCGCGGCCCGCGGGGCTTCCAGCAAGGTTACTCCCAGGGCTCCTTGTGTGACAGCCTGTGGATGGTGGCAGGCGGTCACCAGCCATCGCTTGGAGGGTCTCCAGTGTCTGTTATCACTCAATCTCTGTCAGTCTGTGAAGGTTGCACCTGCATTTTACCTGTCGGTGAACACCACTTCAGTCGTGATGGCCATGTAAGTGTTTCCAAGGTCCGCCTCGCCGAACCACTCATCTCAGCACAGTCCACAGATATTTCAGGATGAGTTTCAAATCCTTAAACGCCTCCAATTCATCTTGACGAGGCAGATATATTAGGAGGTGATGCCTTCCCTCCCGCTGTAATCCGCCATTTTGCAATACTTATACATTTTTAACGGTGCTATGGGAACCCCTTCCCCGCCTTAAATTTTCCGCCCGCTAAGTGCTCCAGCTCCAGCGCTAAGCGGCCCGGCGCCATTTTAAGTAGAAAACTTAACGATTCTTTGCCGTTAAGTGCACTTAGCGATGCTAGAACGTTTGTGTATACCGCCCCAGCTTCCTACTCTTAAGTTTACTTAAGACAACAAGGAAAACTCTGCTGGAAATGAGGAATAATTAGTTAATCCAGGCACACAGCTACCTAGCTAACTGGCTTAAAATACCTTAGGCAAGAACACTATACTTAGCTCCGTGGATGAGCGCGCCTGAAGCCAGCCTGGATGCCACGTGGTCTCCCGCCACGATGAAATCCTCCTGCCGCCTCTCGTAACCTCTCAGCAACACGCCTCTCGTAACCTCCCAGGGCTTCCCTTGCCTGTAGTACGGAGTCGAGGTGACTTGTGGATACTGGCAGGACAGGAAGACCACCACGAACACGTGGGAGGGAGGTTGTGAAGGGACGTCCATCCCGCAACGAAGCACCCGGAGAAGTAGGGTGCGGCTAGGTCGCGGCCTCGCTCGCCCTGGCTTGCCCGGCGGCTAAGATGCCAGCACTCGCCACAACTGACATCTCTCGCTCTGGATAACACTTAAACTAACACCATAACGGCTATGGGTTATTATATATTAATAACTTAACACCATGCACTAAATAATAGTGGGTCATGCATCCCACAAAGATTTCAGCATTGGCATCAAATAGACGATAAAGTATTTGAAAAAGACCCACCCACGTAAGGTCTGGGTCTAGGTCTGGGTAGCAAGGAATTATTTTCCGCCTACTAAATAAAATGTCGGGGACTTCCACGGAATTTTCCACTCTCGTCTATTATTGGAATGAGGAATTCATGATATATATATATATATATATATATATATATATATATATATATATATATATATATATATATATATATATATATATATATATATGGTATCAAAAGAAAGCAAATTAAATGTATCATTCGTAAATGGGAAGAAATTGGGTTGAATACTAAATAAAAAAAATAATAACATGTATAATAAGGCGCTTAATATAGGTTGATTTATATAGTGAAATGATTATATAAAATAAGTAACTTTTATATAAATATCTTAAAATGCTTTTACTACACGATAGTCAACATATTGAAGTGTTTATATAATAATTTTTATGCAGATATATTATTTTATGTAGCATTAGGAAGGTTTTTCGTCGCGGCGCGTGAAATGAGTCAGATTCGGCGAATTTTCGTCGCGACTTCTGGTCAAGCTCGAGCAAAAACTACTGAAGCTAGGAAAGTGTGCTTGGTGGCAAATGAAAGCTATATTAATACAGATTAATAATCAGAAAAACAAATTGGAAAACACTAAAAAAAAAAAACGGTATATGCAAAAAACTAGGACGTGTCCAAATCGCGGCAAAAGGGCCGAAAAATAGGCTATTTTGTGACGGCTCGACGACAAACTTGGAATCGAGCTATCATAAAATCCTTCAAGCTGGTCAAACTACATTGCCAAGAGGGGCTACACGCCAAATTACAGCCTTCTAGGGGCAGTAGCAATGCCACACTAGACAAAAACGTCAAAGTGTCTGGAGTTCGTCAAAATCGCTCTCGACAGGGTTTACATTTCGAGCTCTAGCGACGAAGCTACTGGGAGTAGGGAAATGTTATGCATCATATTGGAAAGCACATAGGTAGGGCTAAAGTATTTGTTAAATAAGTTCTTTGGAATTCTCAAATTATAAGTGGGTTTCAAGGTTGGGATCTCAAAAATAGGTTTTCTTAGAGCCGTTTTTTGCGAATTTATTCGATGTTTACCCTTTTGAGTTAGTTTCTGAGCACGGTCGCTTGTTAACAAATATAGCCCTTTCATTTTGCCGTCCATTGATATCAAAAACATTTTTGTAGCCCCAGCAATAAGGGAGTTACAGCGATTCGCACCCAAACGGATGATTTTCCAAAATTCGCGGCTTAATGACAAGGGCGCCGCAAAATCAAGAGTCCGCCGTCCATTACTTGAGATGTCACTGATTATATCTATTTAAGACTTATGTATTTATATGTAAACATGTAGGTGGAGAGAGAGAGAGAAAAAAAATATATATATCCATATCAAGATATTCGTCTTGGTTATATGAATATTCTCTCTCTCTCTCCTGAATAAAGTGATTTTTTTTGTATTAAAATGCATAAATAGTTATTATGGATGGACTCATAGTCTAATAACAGTAACAGTATATTAGCAAACCTTAAAAAAAAATCATACATGAAGAATTGTCTAATAGTTAAAATAAAATAATGGAGGCGGGAGGGAAAGGATCGAGTCATCAACGCAGGGCAACATGGCGGATGACGAGAAGACGCGCAGTGACTCAGAACGGCTAGACCCCGCTCAAGTAGACTCTAGTACTAATATAGTCTCCTTGGCCCCGCTCGTCTCCACACTCCACAGCCGGCCGCGGCCAGCCAGGCATGGCTGGCGAGCGTGTCACTAAAGCCCCGTTCACACTGTGCCGACTCTAGGCCACGACTACCCATGACTCTAGAGTACACGTGGTCTTGGGTGTTGATGTGAAAGTGTCGGGCATGTCTTGGAAGAGGTCTTGAGACTGTTGCCGAATGCTGCGCCGACGTCGTGACGGGAGTCTGGAGTCATGAGGGTTAGCACGACATGCTGGCAACTAGTTGGCCGAATGTCCCAGACAGTCGACAAGACACCAAGACCCCAGTAAAGCCCCGTTCACACTGTGCCGACTCTGGGCCACGACTACCCACGACTCTAGGGTACACAAGGTCTTGGGTGTTGATGTGAAAGGGTCGGGCATGTCATGAAAGAGGTCTTGAGACTGTTGCCGAATGTTGCGCCGACGTCGTGACGGGAGTCTGGAGTCGTGAAGGTGAGCACTACATGCTGGCAACTAGTTGGCCGAATGTCTCAGACAGTCGGCAAGACACCAAGACCCCAATACCCCCCCCCCCCCCCCCTTCTTGGAGCGTGGGAACCAACTTGTCAAATGGAAAAGTCGCTGGGTTGTCGCGGCCCCGAGTCGGCACAGTGTGAACGGAGCTTTAAGCCCCGTTCACATTGTACCGATTCTGGGCCACGACAATCCACGATTTTAGGGTACACGAGGTCTTGGGTGTTGATGTGAAAGGGTCGGGCATGTCTTGAAAGACGTCTTGAGACTGTTGCCGAATGCTGCGCCGATGGTGTGACGGGAGTCTGGAGTCATGAGGGTGAGCGCAAAAAAGTATTCCATGCTAAACTTTCACGACAAGAGTCGGCAAGAGTCTGGACCAAACGTCACTTCCATTTGAGGTCTGAGGGAGGTCGAGGGCAGTCGTCAAGACCGTCGTCAACAGTCTTGGCTTGTCTTGAGACAGTCATGACGACTGTCGGGGCCATTTTTCATTTTTTTACCGTTTCCTGTCGGCATAGTCGTCTGTGCCGACTACTTGAGAATGATGAGGGACTGTCGTGACGACAGTCTTCGCCTAATGAAGGACGTTCGTGACGACTGTTGGCTCAGAAATATTGGCTAACTCTGCCGCCATCAATATTTTTTTTTTCAATCACAAGCACAACAACAACTGAGCATGGTTACGTTTCGCTGGCACAAACTTGGGAGCCGCACAGTTCGCACGCACTCCTTTTGCCTCGATCTCTCTTGTGTTGAATGACACTACTAGGGTTGCCACCCTGAGGTCAGAAAAATGTGGAATGCAACATCTCACTCTCTAATACGGAATGGATCCATACTTAAAGGAACGGGCTGCAACCCAAAAATTTCTCGAGCATGCAGTGAGTGACAGCCGCAGCACGCTGCTGGTGGAGGCAAGTGGGAGGGGGGAGGGACGTTACGTCGCATATTTTACACGTATTTTAGGACGAATCTTTGACAAATTTTACGGGCTGGTTTTGTGATTAACCGAAAAATGCGCTCACTACAATTTTAAGATACTGAATTTTATCTGTTTGACCATTCAGGTAACAAAATACCGTACGGAACAAATACCGTTCCGTATTGGTTCAAAACGGAACGATATATTTCATTCTCGAATACATAGCGATTCCGTATTTTAAGGAACGGCAAGGCTGCCGCCAAGACAGTCGCGAAGACCGTCAGGAAGACCGTTGGCCAACTCCTTGGCAACTGTCGGCCAGCTAGTCTGCCAACCAGTTGACAGACAATATGGAAGACTGTCGTCAAGACCGTCTGCGACTGTCGGCCAATCGGTCGGCAGATTCGTGGTTGTCGTAGACATGGCGCCATTTCAAAAATGGACCGTTGAGACTCGTCTTGAGATTAGTTGGCAGCATGTCGCAGACATTCTGCCAACTAGTTGGCCGAATGTCCCAGACAGTCGGCAATCATGGCAGCCGACACCAAAACGCCAAAAAATTCTTGGAGCTTGGGGGCCGACTTGTCAAATGCAGTCACTGGGTTGTCGTGGCCCAGTGTCGGCACAGTGTGAACGGGCCTTAAGTGGTATTGGAATCCAACCGGTACTAGCAGCGGTAATGGGTACCGTTAGGGTTCCGGTACTTTAACGGTAATAGTTACTGATAAGGTACCGGCTACGCGGTACTGGTTACCGATCAGGTACCGGTATCGATAAGGTACTAGGTTACTCGACAAGGTACCGGTACTTTAACGGTACTGGGTACCGTTAAAGTACAGGTTCCTTGTGGGTAACCAGTATCGAGTAGGTACCCGTACTTTATCGGTAACCAGTACCGTTAAAGTACCCTAACGGTACCCATTACAGCTACTAGTATCAGTTGGATTCCAATACCGCTTAGTGACATGCTTGCCAGCCCTGCCTGGCTGGCAGGCTGTTGAGTGTGGAGACGAGCGAGGCCTTGCTGTGCTGAGTCGCTACCCGTCTTCCCGCCATCCGCCATGTTGCCCTGCGTTGTTGCTTCTATCATCTTTCCCGCCTCCATTATTTTATTAACTTATCTGTTAGATAATTCTTCATGTCAGATTCTTTTTTTTTTTTAAGGTTTGCTAATATATAATGTTATTGTTATTAGACTATGAGTCCATTCATAATAACTGTATATGCTATTTTTTTATGGAAAAATAAATATTCACTTCATTCAGGAGAGAGAGAGAGAGAGAGAGAGAGAGAGAGAGAGAGAGAGAGAGAGAGAGAGAGAGAGAGAGAGAGAGAGAGAGAGAGAATATCCATATCATCGAAATATCCACTCAGGCAATCAGTATCAACTTCTCACTCGTTTGAGGAAGAAATGAGGGACACCATGAGCGACTGCTCAGTATCGGTACCGGTACCGAGCAGTCTGTTACCGCTACCGTTATTACCGGTATTGGTACCGGTACTTGCCCACCCCTAATGCGCAGTGAATGTCTAAACACGGCCCGGGCGATGCCCGCGGCCTATGCATCTTTCCAGAAAAAAATATCAGTATTTTAATTTATTTAAAACGTGATTAGTTGTGCGTGCATTTTCGTGTTTCACATTACTCTTTTATCTATATATGAAGATGCAAGTACAGATGGCCCCTATGTTCTTCTCTTGTGTTTGCTTCATGTTCCCTCTTTCTTCTCTCCTCTTCCCCATTTTCTTATTTTACTCTGCCATGTATCTTATTTTTTTGTGTTTTATTATACTTCTGATTCCTTTATCTCACTTCCTCCTCCAAATCTATTTATGCCTTTCCTTTCCTCCAATGGTTGACCTCGCTTTCCCTCGCTTTCCTTCCACGTTCCTGTCTCTCTTCTGCCTATTACTACCTTCGTTCGAGTGGCGGGCAGCTTTCACCCCCGGGGAGACCCGCGTCGGCAATATAAGCGCGAACCCACGCAAGCTTATGACTGATGTTTTCCATGTAACCTTTCACGTGGTGTGGACGTTGCCCTCGCATGAACGAAATTCAATGCAGACTCCCCTTTGCTCGTCCGCGGGCCAGTGTCCACTTGCAAGACAACAGAGAACAAATGTGTAATAAAATATACGTAAAAAAAATAAAGATATAAGATCCAATACAACGTTATTGGTTAATTCTAACGCATTCTGTTATTCCGTTTCAGGTACACTGATATTTCATATAATAAAGAGATGAAAAAATGTCAAGGATCAGTACTTAAAATCGTTTAGAATAAGGAAAGGGAAAGGTGGCTCAGCAGCGAATAGGAAAGATTATATATATATATATATATATATATATATATATATATATATATATATATATATATATATATATATAGAGAGAGAGAGAGAGAGAGAGAGAGAGAGAGAGATAGGCGGTGGCTGAGTGATTAGCGTGCGGGACCTGCATTCACCGCTTGATGGACGACGCGGGTTCGAATCCCCACGCTACCACGCCGAGTGGCCTAAGCCTACCCACATGCTGTCCTGAAGACCACCCATCAACACGGACTCTAGAAGAAATCGTCATACTGAATCAGGAATGAGTTCCGGGGGGTATCATGATCCAAGAATAAATGGCGCCACTATAAAAATTGCCTGCGCCATGATGGGCTTCGGCCGACCACCAGGCCCCTGAAGAAGGCCTACCGATGATATAGGCGAAACACGTAAAAAAAAAATATATATATATATATATATATATATATATATATATATATATATATATATATATATATATATATATATATATATATATATATATATATATATATATATATATATATATATATATATATATATATATATATATATATATATATATATATATATATATATATATATATATATATATATATATATATATATATATATATATATATATATATATATATATATATATATATATATATATATATACCTATATATATACCTATATATATATATATATATATATATATATATATATATATATATATATATATATATATATATATATATATATATATATATATATATATATACACATATATATATATATATATATATATATATATATTTATACATATATTTATACATATATTTATACATATATTTATACATATATATATATCCACACAGTTCTTCTTCCTGCACAGTTGCTGTCCATATACAGGGGTCTTATCCGCCCTCGTATGGAGTATGCATCTCATGTGTGGGGGGGCTCCACTCACACAGCTCTTCTGGACAGAGTGGAGACTAAGGCTCTTCGTCTCATCAGCTCTCCTCCTCATACTGATAGTCTTCTACCTCTTAAATTCCGCCGCAATGTTGCCTCTCTTTCTATCTTCTATCGATATTTCCACGCTGACTGCTCTTCTGAACTTGCTAACTGCATGCCTCCCCCTCCCTCCCATGGCCCGCTGCACTCGACTTTCTACTCATGCTCATCCCTATACTGTCCAAACCCCTTATGCAAGAGTTAACCAGCATCTTCACTCTTTCATCCCTCACGCTGGTAAACTCTGGAACAATCTTCCTTCATCTGTATTTCCTCCTGCCTACGACTTGAACTCTTTCAAGAGGAGGGTATCAGGACATCTCCTCCCGTATTTGATCTTGCTTTCGGCCACCTCTTTGTTTCTTTTTAGGAGCAGCGAGTAGCGGGCTTTTTTTATTATTGTCTTCTTTTGTGTGTGTGTATGAGCTGCCTCCTTTGTTGTAAAAAAAAATATATATATATATATATATATATATATATATATATATATATATATATATATATATATATATATATATATATATATATATATATATATATATATATATATATATATATATATATATATATATATATATATATATATATATATATATATATATATATATATATATATATATATATATATATATATATATATATATATATATATATATATATATATATATATATATATATATATATATATATATATATATATATATATATATATATATATATATATATATATATATATATCATGAACAACTTTCATTCCTGAAGGCAACATTGGACATGAGGGAAACAGAGTCAAGCCTAGAAGCTGATCCTGACAAATCTAATGGAGAAGTAAATGAAGAACAGGAAGAGAGTGATGTTTTTTTGAGAAATCCTGCGAGGCAAGTGAAATAAGTGTCTCAAAAAAATCTTCTTATAAGATGCCAAAGAGAGAGAAAACTGATATCTAGAGAGAGTTCTGAGAACTTTTATCCACACACACACAAAAAAAGCCTTTCCTTTTTAAAGGGCTTCTTCCTTTCCTTGAGGAATTCACTGATGACGAGATCCTGCTGTTCAAGACAGTAGTTTTAGGTGCAATCAAGAACATTAAAAAGGCTCATTCATTTCAAGCTCAGGGCTTTATTTATACGTTTATGCATATATACTATAATAAATATTATGTTATACATACTACATCATGTAAATAACAGGGTGTCGGTTTTGCCCACCAATCACATTGTTGCAAGGGACAAGGATTTGTCTTGCCAAAGAAAAATAAAACAATTGTATTAGCTTCGTTTACTTCATGATCATTCTGGCAACAAACTGTGTCTAAATTTGGCAAATTAAACTTGTGAATCACGTGAGAGAGCGAACAACGCAGAGGTAGGGGTTGAATAGGCATTGGCAGTCGGTGATAAGGTGGGGGCTGGTGACGTGCTGGCGGCTGCTTTCGAATTTTCTTCTTTTTTTGCCATGTGCTCCTGTAATATATACCCTATATGTTAACTTTAATTTCTTGCACATGAATCATAATAGTAAAGCTATGCAATCACATATCAGATCTGATCAGATATCAGATCAGATCTCTAAATATCAATTCACCATATAAAAATTCCATATAACCTAATTTATAAATCTTTCGGCAGATGATGTATGGCTTGGCAGAAAAGAGTAAGGACAAGTGTTCAAGAGAGGGTGAGCCATTAAGTTGGCTAGGCATCATGAGGGATACAAGTTCAAATATTTGGCACTACATAGAATCCCACGAAAACGTAAGCATACCATTTTTTTTTTGTCGTGTGTTCAGTGATATGTGATTGTTCGAAAGTGTACTTGCTTGATAGGTAGAGTGACTGGTATGTTTATATTACTCACACACACACACACACACACACATATATATATATATATATATATATATATATATATATATATATATATATATATATATATATATATATATATATATACACACAAACAAACAAACACACACACACACACACACACACACACACACACACACACACACACACACACACACACACACACAATCCCCTACACACATACACACACGCTGCTCCGGTAGCTCAATCGGTTAGGGCACTTCATGGCAAAACTTGTGGCGGTCCGAGCCCACTCAGGCCGGATTCTTTCCGTTGACTAGGAGTGGTTACTGTACCCCCTAGTAGAGCAAGGGTTCCCAACCTGGGGTACATGTACCCCTAGTGGTACAATTCCACTTTTCAGGGGGTACTTTGGGTCCGAGAGAATAACCACTACTGTACAACACATGGTGTTGTAATCTGCATTCATATTGCACTATGTCGTGTTTTTTTTTTCAATTTCCTCATTTTAGTAAGCAAACTATTATTTGATTTATATCATCACATACACATACAGATTTCATTATAAAATAATATAAAAATATTACAATTTAGTTTTTTTTATCCTATATTTTTAGGGGTACACGGGAACCTATAAAAATGCCCAAGGGGTACAGAGGAACAAAAAGGTTGGGAACCCCAGCCCTAGAGCAAGGGGAATGGGGTGTGTGGTGTGTGAGGTCCTGGCTGTTCCCAGAGATCGACAAAATGAGTACTTGCTCACGTCGTGAGGGTACATGCTGGCGAAAGCACGTCCAACTTGTGATCAGACCGTTGTGAATTACACATACAGAAAAAACACACACACACACACACACACACACACACACACACACACACAGAGAGACACACACACACACACACACACACACACACACACACACACACGAACTCATACACACACACACGCACACCCACACCCACACCCACCCACACACATACACCCACACGAACCAAGACACAGAAAGACACACACATTCACACACATACTTTTATCAACACTCAGACACACACACACACACACACACTACATAGACCTCTCTTGACTCTCACGGGGTCAAGATGTGTCACTTGGCGCTCCCCATAGCAGCCACGGGGTCAGTTTCTTGACCCTTTTTCTTTTTCTTTTTCTCTTTCTTCTCCTTCGCTCCCCATTCCCCCACCCCCTTCCCATTGTTTTCAAGGTACTCATTATTACAAAAAACACTCGTGAAATGCTGTGACACTATACAGACATAGTGCAGTGAGTGCAGTGGTTAGTGGTGCTGGAAGGGTGGTGAGAGCTGTGTCGCCAACACAACACCAAGGACACGCTCAAGCTATGGAGGACGAAATCACCCAGCAGCTGAGGAAGGTCATTTCAGGTGGCAGGCAGTGAGGCAGCCTCGTCACTCAGGTCTGGAGCAAGATGTACGGCAACTTCATCAACTCTGTGCACTTGTTCCGATAAACCGGCCAGCAACCACCACCTGTGTCTCGCCGGCCCAGGCTTAGCACTTCCTTACTAAGCCTGGGTATCCCTGAGTGACCTCCCAGATACTGCCTACCTGCATCCCTCTGGGACCTGTCACCTGAACCCAGCATCCTACCTGAGGATTAACATCGCACTTGACCTCACCGCCATCTGGAAGAGTCCGCCCCTTCGCCACCCCCCCGGCACCACCCCCACTGCACTCCATCCCACCCATCCCCTCCCATCACCCCTACCTTTCCCAGAGACAAGTCTGACCCCCGTTTCCCATCCCCCTTCTCTTTTTGTACTTGTACTCGTTAGCGAAATTTATTTAAATGTATTTATAAAATATAAATTTTTAACCAGACGGCTGCCGTACTCCTGAATAAACCGTATATTATTATTATTATTATTATTATTATTATTATTACACACACACACACACACACACACACACACACCAGATTCACCGTACCCGCCTGCTTGTAGCAGCTGCCCCCCACAGTGGAGCCTGGCTCGACGCCATTCCTGCGGAGAGCCTTGGCTTGCTACTTCCCGACGAAGCAGTGCGCGTCGGTGTGGCTCTCCGCCTCGGAGCGCCGGTCTGCCTGCCACACCAGTGCAGATGTGGTCACATGGCGGACAACCTCGGCCATCATCAGCTCTCCTGCCACCGCGACCCAGGCAGACTACCTCGCCACGCCGCCCTTAACGATATCGTCCGCCGTAGCCTGACCGCAGCCGGAGTACCCGCACTGCTGGAACCACGCGGACTAGATCGGGGTGACAGGCGAAGACCGGACGGGGTGACAATATACCCATTCAGCGGCGGCCGATCCTTGCTCTGGGACGTAACATGCACGAACGCGTTCCGGAGCACACACATTATGGAGAGCGCCACCAATCCAGGAGCAGCCGCCCGATCGGCAGAACAACAGAAAAGACAACGTTACGCCGAACTCGCCCAGCACTATCGCTTCGTGCCGCTAGCGATAGAGACCATGGGTACCCTGGGCCCCGCATTCGCCAAGCTGCTCCAAGAAATAGGACCCAGGATGACGGAGCAGACGGGAGAGCCGCGTGAGACCTGCTGGCTCCGGCAGAGGATCAGCATGGCCGTAGTCCACGGAAACGCGGCTGCCATCAACACGGGTCATTAGATCCCACTCCCAACGCAATACACACACGCACGCACTCACACACACATACACTTCTGTCCAAGACCTGTCCAAGTCCGCACTCTGCGGAAAGGCGGGGGCAGCTGCCATCACACTTTTCGTGATGCCGAAGAAATAAATACTGGTGGAGACGTCAAAACACACACACACAAACACACACTAAGGGGTAGGTCGTTCGGAGCTCCGTCTCTCCGTTCCAGCCGCCAGGAGTCTGTTCATAAAACAAGGGATTCGCCAAGGGGGGGATCAACATACACAGGTTTTAGATATTCCCATGTAATAACCAAACACCAGAACAATACCGTGCAGAGTAGTCTTCCTCAACAGTAGGGCTAATCTAGTGATGACGCCTTTGGTCCGGCGGTGGCGTCGCTGGGTGGTGTCGAGTCCACCGGATAACCAGGTGCCAGTACAGTACAGTGCAGCGTTACCCTCCTCGTCAGTAGGCCTAGTCCGGTGATGACGTCCCTGATCCGGAGGTGGTGTTGAGAGGTGGTGTAGAGTCACCTTGCAGAGGAGGAGGGGTGGAGGTGTGATGGCGAGTTCCACTTTCCCAAGGTTCAGGAACATCCCCGGGTGAGGTGAAGCAGGAAGCAGGCGGAGCTGTTGGTGCAGGGTGGTGCGCCGGTTGGCGGCTGGCTGCTCTCTGCCGGGTCGTCGGCGCTGCCTTGTCTCGTACCGTTGGTAGGGATGAAACAGGTAGGGGCTGACAGTAAGGGGGGGATGAAGTTCCGACTCCTGGTGATGAAGCCGAACTTGGGCAGCGGCTTCGATTCCCTAGCTGCTCTGAATCCCGGTGGTTAAGCAGTCTGGTGTGGTGTACCATTAACGAGTGTCGGGCCGTCGTAGTGATTGCCCCATCACAAGAATCTACTGGCAGAATATTCATAGCAACCCAAGACGTACTGAACCTTAAAGAAAGATTGACCGTAACTTAACAAAGTATAAATATTAACATAAGCAGCTAGCCCAAAAGTTAGAGAGGTCACCGACTGAGAAGGTCTGCACCAAGGTTGTCCCGATCAGCGATGTGCACAATTCTAAACCAGTAAGCTTGTAAGCTCAAAGCCCATGTTAGTAGCCTATCATTTTTCCCCTTCATTCTTTCCAAGTAAATCAAAGGCTTGTGATCAACCTCTAGGATAAATTCCTTGCCCCTGAGATACAAGTCAAACCTACGTATTCCAAAGACGATGGCGAGGCACTCCCTTTCAATCACTACATACCGTCGTACCCTGTCCAGCAGCTTCCTACTGACGTAGGCGACGGGATGAGGTTCTGTACGAGTACCGCTCCCAGTCCGTGGTTGGAGGCGTCTGTTTGGAGGACGAATGCCAGTTGCAGCTCGGGCAGTTTCAAAACCGGCTTGGATGACGGCAAGTTTCAAGTGGTGAAACCTCCCCAGTAGATCGTCGTCCCACTCCAGCGGTTCTCTGACGCACTTCCTTAGGAGACTGGACAAGGGACCGGTATATTCTGGTGCCTGAGGAATAAAAGTCTTGTAAAAAGAAACCATACCGAGAAAGCTTCGAAGTTTCTTTTTGGTGGTAGGTGGAGTAACTTTGCACAGGGCTTGAACTGGCTGCCGTCGAGTTGAAACCCAAGGTACTGGATGGTGGATACGCCGAATTTACACTTGCTTGGCTTGTTTGTTAGACGGTGCTCTCGTAGCCTCAGAAGGATGGATCGCAGGGAACTAACTTGTTGAGCCATGCAGTCTGTGGAATAAACGAAGTTGTTGTCGAAATAAAATGATACATTAGATAGGCCTGCCAGGACGATTCTCATCAGGCGGATGTAGGTGGCGCAGGCTGTGACTAGACCAAGAGGAAGGAGATTGAATTCCATCAAGCCTTTGTGTGTTAGAAAAGCGGTTAATGGTTTGGTCTTATCTGTAAGTGGGATTTGATAATAAGCTTTAGCAAGATCTAACTGAAAAATACTTGGCCCCTGCGAGTTTATGCAAGTCCTCCTCCTTAGTACAGCCTGGCTCGACGTGAAAGACTGTGACCGAGTTGAGCAGGCGGTAATCTATGGCCATCCTATAGGTGCCGTCCTGCTTCTTGACCATCACGACAGGCGAACAGTGGGGCGACGAACAACCGTATTCGGTCGGTGGTGACGAGAGAGATGTCATGCTGGATCGTGGGCGTGCATCCAGGGACATCTGAAAAGACATCTGTAAATTCAAGCAGAAGATCCTCAATGTCAGCATGTTGCTTCCAATTAAGAGTGGGTTGAATTACAGGTCTACTGTTAGAAGAAGCAATCTGGCCATCAGGTGTTATTGGCAGTTGGGAAGAGGCGTCGTCAGCACCGAGTTCAATTGTGAGGGGCTTTACCTTACTTGATGACTCTTCTTCCACTTCTTCCACTTCATCCAGTACTTCGGCGAAGTTCACATGGGCTCGGCGGTGATACTTCTTCAGCAGATTTGCATGATAGAGCTTGGGCCCCTTTGGATCATCGACGAGGTTGTCGACCTTGCCTCGCCGTTCGAAGATCTCGTATGGGCCGGCCCACGAGATTAGCAACTTGCTTGTTTCACTTGGCAGGAGAAACAAGACCTCGTTACCCGGCTTGAACTGTCTATTCTGGGACCTTACATCGAAGTAAGACTTATAGCGTGTAGCGCTTACGTCAGCGTTCCGGGCAGCGAGCTTGGTACACTCAGACAACTTGTCACGCAGCTCCAAGATGTACTGGAAGCTCGATTTGTCGTCTGCTTCTAGGTCTCGCTGTTCCCAAAGGTCTCGCAGAACGGAGAGCGGTCCCCTTTCAGAACGGCCGTAGAGTAGCTCGAAAGCAGAGAATCCCATTCTGTCGCTTGGAAGCTCCCTGAGGGCAAACAAGGTAGGGGTTAGGTAGCGATGCCACTCTCGGGGCTTATCAGCACACAGCTTCCGTAGAGCGGCCTTGAGGGATCCATGGAGTCTTTCCACGCGTCCGTTGCCACTGGCGTGGTAGAGGGTAGTGAAGATTGGTTTAACACCTAATAACTTATGAAGTTATATCATTAACTGTGAGGTAAACTGAGTCCCTCTGTCAGACAAAATTTCTCTGGGAATACCTACTCGAGAAAATATCACCAGCAAGGCTTCGGCGACCGATATGGTGTCTGTCTCTCAGAGGTAGAGCTTCCGAGAACCCCGTGGCGAAGTCTACCAAGGTGAGGATGTAACGATGGCCTTCTGAAGAAGGGGGAGACAGGGGTTCAACCAGGTCTATGGGCACACGAGAAAACGATTATGTTATGATAGGGAAGAGCTTGAGAGGAACTGGAGGTACCCGACCCTTGGCGGACGTTCGCTGACATTTGTCGCAGGAGCGAAAGAAAGACCTAATGTCACCCCCCATTCCTGGCCAATAAAAATGTTCCAGGATCTTCTGCTTCGTCTTTCTATGTGAAAAGTGACCTGCCAGCGGAGACTCATGGGCCACCGAAAGAATGATTGGCCGACAGTCTGTGGGGACAACGAGTGAAAGCTTCCCTACCTTCTTCGGGTGCTTGGAAGATAAGCACTTGCGGTTGTCTTGTAGAAACTGGAATGATGATCCACCCCTAGTCTGTTCTCTCTCTCCGGAGGCGGCTTTCTCCCGTACTTGCGTGAGAGAGGCACACGAAGACTGTAGACGGCTGAAATCTTCAGGTGTCACAGACAACGGCTGCAGCTCCGGGAGGACTAGAGGGTGGAGTTTCCTCATCCGGCTAGCTCGGGTCTGAACGGCTTGGACGGTCTCAGCTGTGTGTAACCCGGGCGGCGGAGAAATCTTCACTGGAGAGTCACGTGGTGCAGAGCTGGGATCCTCAGGAGGACGGGCATCGGGGATTTTACCTAGGAAAACGGTGCCAAACTTAATTGAAGCCCTAACCACGTCCAACCACCCGTCATAATAAGGACATTGAAGATAGCACTTAACGATGGGAAACACGTCTTCTCGCCCCAAGTATTCAACCACACGTACCTTCCGAGCATTCGAGACATCCGCGACCGGCAGCGCTTCCTCAGATACCAGGACGCACGAACAGCCGGTATCACGAACAATGGTGGATGTCCAGGAGCCGTTGATGGTCCCCGCCACACTGTAGTGGGGAATGTTCCTGTCACTAAGGCAAAAACCCACCTTATTCACTGTTTGCGTGAGCTCTGCTACCTTGAAGACACGTGGATTCTTCGGGCAACGAGACCGGTAATGACCTGTCTGTCCGCAGTTGAAGCATCGTGAACCAGGCGAGCTAGACTTCCCGTTCTGCTTGCTTGTCGTATCACCGGAAGTGTGGCGTGTTGTGGACGAGGCCAAGGTTTTCTTGTTACCAGACGAACGCGGGGTAGGGTAGGCGTTACGGGCCGATAACCAATCATCCGCCAGTTGAGCTGCTTCCTTCAAGGTCCGGGGTCGCCTTTCCTTCACAAACAGCCGTAGCTCAGGAACTAGAGAGGCAAGAAACTGGTCTAAAATAATGAAGTCCTTGAGAGCAGTTACACTGTCGCCTACCTCCGAGGCATAAAGCCAAAACTAGAACTGCCGTGACAGGTGAATGTAAAACTGCTGGTAGTTTTCTCCCTCGCGGATATTGGCACTGCGAAAGTCAAACTGTATCCATCGGCCGTTTTCTTGAATCCTTTCAGCAGGGCTTCTTTGAATGACTTGTAATCCTCAGTTGTTTCTGGGGGCAAGGTAGTGTAGATTTCCGCGGGCTTTCCGCTCAGCTTGCTGCAAAGTCAAACGGCGTAGGTGGTCTGGTCGACTTGTAGTAGCTGGGCAATCCTCTCGAACCGTGTTAGGAATATCGTAATGTCTTCTCCCTCCTGGTACGTCGGCAACTTCGGGCGAGCCACAGACGCATCAACAACGGCGACGGGGTTTTTCCCCCGAGAGCGGTTCCGTTCCAACTCCACCTTGAGCCGCAACTCTTCGAGGGCGAGAGCTCGTTCATCTTTCTCCTTTTCTTCCTGGATCCTCAGTTCTCGCTCCTCACCTCTCACGTTCGATTCTCAGTTCTTCCATCTTCCTCCTTTCCTCCCGCTCTGCCTGTCGCTCATCTCTCAAGCGGTTCTGTTCAGCTGAAACGAACTTTGTTAAAGCCTCCTCTTGTAGGCCCAGGTCCCTACCGACTTTGACGAGCTCCAGTATTTCGGACACCGTGAATATGATGGCAGACACCCTGCACAACCACCGAAAGTAAGACATTATCGGTGAAACAGCCAGAGGGTAACTACCCTCACCTGGCCAAAAGGAGAGAAGCCTCTCCCCATACTATAAGGAAACAGCCTGTGGCAGCCAAACATCGATCCCTAATGCGTAAAGGAAACTAGTCACTTGCTCCCTGGCCACAGGTAGAAAGTGGCGCGCTGAGGCGACTTACAACAACACGTGGTCCACCAACCTTGAAAAATCCTGAGAACGTATCCTGGCGAGGTCACCACTTATGTAAAGGCTGGACGTTCGGAGCTCCGTTTCGCCGTTCCAGCCGCCAGGACTCTTCGTAAAACAAGGGATTCGCCAAGGGGGGGATCAACATACACAGGCTTTAGATATTCTCATGTAATAACCAAACACCAGAACAGCACAATGCAGAGTAGTCCTCCTCGCCAGTAGGCCTAATCTAGCGATGACGCCCCTGGTCGGGCGGTGACGTCGCGGGGTGGTGTCGAGTCCCCCGCACAGTGCAGCGTTGCCCTCCTCGTCAGTAGGCCTATTAACGAGTGTTGGGCCGTCGAAGTGGTTGCCCTCACAATATATATATATATATATATATATATATATATATATATATATATATATATATATATATATATATATATATATATATATATATATATATATATATATATACACTTCAGCCTTAGAGATAGATGAGATAGGAGTGGTGCCATCAGGATGTTGAAAGGCACAGACGAAATAAATGACCAGGCAGGGTGTCAGCTCGGAAACAGAGTTTGTAATTACAATATTAGGTACTTCACCAGTTCCATAGTCTCATTGCGGTCAGAGAGATCATAGAAAACATCCTTTTTAAAAATCTTAATAGCAGGCATAGTGAAGTCAGAAGGGAGGATGAGATGGAGGAATATGCCCTGAATCGTCCAGAGTGATGGGAACGATGAAGAACTATAAGATATGTTTTTGGCTAGGTGCCACAGATCCCTCGAAGAATTTGAGAAAGCATGGCATTTTCTATTGATGAAAAGGTTTGGTGGAAGTCTAGGAATATATTTGGCACGAGTTCATACAGAAACGTAAAGATCCTGATTTGCATGAGTGAGCTGCCTCTCTATCCTTGATAAGTGTTACTCAACCATTTTTTTCTTTTTTTAGCATAAGGAGTAGAGAAAATACGTGGAATCTTTGTCCGTAATGCGCTAGGCACACACAGAGGGGTCCTGGGAGCAGTACATCCTCAGGACCAGTACGTTATCAGGTCGTTCTACCGAGTTGAAGTGGTATGCCAGAAACATGGCCTCTTCATATGGTCGAGAGGCTGTGATGGGGAGATAGAACAGAATACATGAATAAGGTTGTGATCGGAGTAACCCAACGGAGAGAACTGTTTAATAAAACAAGCTGAAGAATTAGATTTAAAGATGAGGTATAGGACGTTGGATGTATCCCCAAGGCGGTCTGGAATACATGTAGGGTGCTCAGCCAACTGCTAAAGATCAGTAAGGGGAACAAAGTTGTA
Source organism: Eriocheir sinensis (assembly GCF_024679095.1). Classification (NCBI taxonomy): domain Eukaryota; kingdom Metazoa; phylum Arthropoda; class Malacostraca; order Decapoda; family Varunidae; genus Eriocheir; species Eriocheir sinensis. Next base: position 9,824,950 of record NC_066538.1, read on the forward strand.
GGTTTGATCATCTGGCTGGACAGTGAAGATGAATGCAAAATTTGGTGGTGAACATTGAATTATAAGATGAAGATTATTGTGTGTGTGTGTGTGTGTGTGTGTGTGTGTGTGTGTGTGTGTGTGTGTGTGTGTGTGTGTGTTTTCACCCACGGCCTGATCACGAACTGGGCTCGTAATCGCCAGCAAGTACCATCCCAACCCAAGCAGGCTCCTTATAGTTGATGTTTAAGTAACGACAGAACCTTCACACACTACTCACCCCATCATCCGTGCACAAGGCGGGACAATAACTGCTCCTCTTAGGCTCTGTCAGTGCATAAATCCGCCGGAGCACCCGAATTTCCGCCTGCCAGGCCATGGAGCCTGGCAGCGCAGCGCTCTACCACTGTTCCTTTGGTTCCTGTGGTGGTGGTTTTAGGCAGTCGCTTATGCCTGTTGCTACGCTGATGCGCCGCCACTAGAACGTCCCGTCTGCTCGTCTCTGCGCCATCTGGTCTATGATGTTGTTGCTGGCAGCGTAGATTTGGTAATGTGGCAGCTTGGGTTGATCACGTATAGTCCGTAGGAATCTATCTAGCTGTGTTATGAATCGTTCCAGGCTTTATTCCTTTGAGTCGCGCTAGTGTATTGGCAGTGCAATGAAGAGGAGTGGCCCTCTTTTAGCGAAGGCGTTTTCTTTGAGCGTCTTGACTCTTATACTCGCTCTGGAGTGTATCCTTTCAATATGGCAAAGCCAACCCCGTCGCTGATGGTGGTTATCCTTTCGAGGTAAAGAGAATTAGTGCGTTCCGTATATTCAAGTTGTTTAGAGATCTTCCAGTAAATTTTTTGTACTTTTCTCTACGCCTTTCCAGTGAGTAAAGATCAAGTTCACGTAGCCTCCCCCAGTAGTCAAGGTGTCGGACGTCGGATATTCTACCGGTGAACGATTGTTGTACTCCTTTCAGTGACTGTTTTTCTCCTTGACTGTTTTTCTCCTGCTCTCCACGGGCTCCATAGCTGACAACAATACTCTAGTAATGGTATTATGAGCGACTTATAAAGCGTCAGCATAGGATACCTTTCCCGAGTCCGTAAAGTACGAAGGATCCAGCCCGATAGGGTTCGTGCCTTCTTTACCACATTCTGTATATGTTGGGTAAAGTTTCCGTCACAGCTGAGGGTAATTCCTAGGTCTCTTATATGTTTATTAGTGTCTATAGCGGAACCGTCCGGTGCTGTATAAGTATGTTCAATGTATTGATTCTCCGTGGAGTATAATGCATATGCTCAAATTTGCTGTTAAAAGATATATTGTTATGGTCTGCCCACGAGTAAATTGATGCAAAATCAGTTTGTAATTGTTCGACATCAGATGATGAAGATACTTCTTTTAATATTCTGGTGTTATCGGCAAAAGAAGCTACAGTCGAGTGCAGGACGTGTCTGTTGATACCGGAGATGTGGATCAGAAAGAGCTGGGATCCAAGGACTGATCCTTGTGGCACCCCACTGGTGACTGCCAACGGCTGATTCATTGCACCATCAGCTGCTACGCACAGTTCTCAGTCCGTGAGGACAGAGCTACCAGTGTGTGTGTGTGTGTGTGTGTGTGTGTGTGTGTGTGTGTCTGAATGTGTGTGTGTGTGTGTGTGTGTGTGTGTGTGTGTGTGTGTGAGGTATATATGTGTGTGTGTGTGTGTGTGTGTGTGTGTGTGTGTGTGTGTGTGTGTGTGTGTGTGTGTGTGTGTGTGTGTGTGTGTGTGTGTGTGTGTGTGTGTGTGTGTGTGTGTGTGTGTGTGTGTTGAGTGTGTGTGTTGTGTGTGTGTGTGTGTGTGTGTGTGTGTGTGTGTGTGTGTATTTTGCGTTTGTGTGTGTATTTGTGTGTGTGTGTGAGCGTGTGTGTGTGTGTGTGTGTGTGTGTGTGTAATTCCCTGAGGCCTGATCACGAGTTGGTACCCTCCCGACATGAGCAAGAGCTCCTTATAGTCGATCTATGGGCACTGCCAGTAGCTCACACACCACACACCCCATCCCCTTTTTCAAGAGGGGACATTAGCCACTCCTAGTCAACGGAAAGAATCCGGTCTGAGAGGGCTCGAACCGCCGCCTTGTCAGGCTGTGAAGCCTAGCAGCGCAGCGCTCTAACCGATTGCGCTACGGAGCGGTGTGTGTGTGTGTGTGTGTGTGTGTGTGTGTGTGTGTGTGTGTGTGTGTGTGTGGATGTTGATGTGTGTGTATGTGGATGTTGGTGTGTGTGTGTGTGTGTGTGTGTGTGTGTCTGTGTGTGTTATGAATTTTCCTTAGGTCAAAATATGTGAAAAAAATAGTGTGTGCCAAGTTCCTGATAAGTTTCATATTCAAGTATTTATAAATATTTAATGTTTTTTTCAGGTAACTTTTTTCAACTGGGTGTTCGGGCAGCCTGACGGGGAAGAAGAGGAAGTTTGTGCAGTTATGAAGGGTTATCCTTTCGAGGTAAAGACGATTAGTTCATTTCAAATTCAGTTCTTCTAAATGATTTCTTTTAACGTGATTATTGTTATCTGAATATTTTTCATGAGAGCGGCATCGCCGACGAAATTTTTTGAAGGGAGGTACCTTTCTTTTTTTTTTTTTTACAACAAAGGAGACAGCTCAAGGGCACACAAAAAAGGAAACAATAATAAAAAAAAAACGCTACTCGCTGCTCCTAAAAAGAATCAAAAGAGGTGGCCGAAAGAGGGGTCAATTTCAGTAGGAGAGGTGTCCTGATACCCTCCTCTTGAAAGAGTTCAAATCGTAGGCAGGAGGAAATACAGATGAAGGAAAATTGTTCCAGAATTTACAAGCGTGAGGGATGAAAGAGCGAAGATGCTGGTTAACTCGTGCGAAGGGATTTGGATAGTATAGGGATGAGCATGAGTAGAAAGTCGCGTGCAACGGGGCCGCGGGAAGGGGGGGGAGAGGCATACAGTTAGCAAGTTCAGAAGAGCAGTCAGCGTGGAAATAACGAGAGAAGATAGAAAGAGAGGCAACATGGCGGCGGAAGTTAAGAGGTAGAAGACTATCAGTATGAGGAGGAGAGCTGATGAGACGAAGACCCTTAGACTCCACTCTGTCCAAGAGAGCTGTGTGAGTGGGGCCCCCCCACACGTGAGAGGCATACTCCATACGAGGGCGGACAAGGCCCTTGTATATGGATAGCAACTGTGCTGGGGAGAAGAACTGGTGGAGACGATACAGAACGCCCAACCTCGAGGAAGCTGATTTAGTGAGAGAGGAGATGTGAAGTTTCCAGTTAAGATTTTGAGTTAAGGATAGACCGAGGATGTTTAGTGTTGAAGATGGTGACAGCTGAGTGTTGTCGAAGAATAGGGGATAGGTGTTTGGAAGATTGTGTCGAGTTGATAGGTGGAGAAATTGGGTTTTTGAGGCATTGAAGGACACAAGGTTACTTTTACCTCAATCGGAAATGACAGTAAGATCTGAGGTTAAGCGTTCTGCAGCCTCCAACCTGGAGTCATGTTATTCCTGTTGAAAGGGTGTTCTGTTGAAAGAAGTTGAACAATGCAAAGTGGAGTCATCAGCGTATGAGTGGATAGGACAGTTTGTTATGGAAAGAAGATCATTCATGAATAACAGGAAGAGAGTGGGTGATAGAACAGAGCCCTGTGGAAAACCACTGTTGATAGGTTTAGAGGAAGAACAGTGACCGTCTACCACAGCAGAGATAGAACGGCTGGAAAGGAAACTGGAGATAAAGTAACAGAGAGAAGGATAGTTTAAAAAGCAAAGACTTGTGCCAGACTCTATGGAAGGCTTTCGATATGTCTAGCACTTACTCAGTACTGGAAATGTATGCTTTGTTCCTTTTAATCCATGTACTACAGTTATACTTAGCATTAAATATACAATCATCCGTATCCTCATAATGAATTACAAGTGAATGATCCAGATCTTTTTGTTTATTATTAGTGAACTTATTCTTGCTTCGGCATATTATCAAATATTATATCTATCTGGTCCCCTCTCAAACCTTACTTATTTTACAATGGGGTATATTCATCCTTAATCAGAGGACACCACCGACTACGTCTTTGTGCCCACGAAGTTTGAACTATTTTTCCAATAGTTGTAAATTACTTGTGTTCCCGGGAATTGAAACAATAATACTCTAAAACAATAAGTGATACAGTTGTAAATAAAAATGTAGTTGATGATGCACGTTGTTATATTTATTGGCATACGAGACAAAATAAATGAATATTGGAAACTTATCCTCACTGAAAGTCTTTTATGCATGAAAGTCCTGCAAGATCAAGCGGAATTGGACTTAAAAAAAAAATTATATTAGAAAATTTATTGAGTACCTGCTTTGGGTGTATTAATCTCGCCCACGACAAAATAAAAAATAAAAATATTAGGGTATTTATCATCTCGACAGTGAAAAGGCTTAAAAGAGACTGCCAATTTCGAATGAGTTTTGAAAGAGTTCAAGTCGTAGCCAGGAGTTTGCCAGCTAGAGAGGTAAAATAATAATATTGGTTAAGCCTTGAATTAGGGATTTTGAGAGGATTTGGATGAGCAGGAGTAGAAGAATTTGTGCAGCGGGGCAGTAGGAGAGGAAAAGGGATGCAGTTACCCAGCTTAGAAGAGCAGTCAACACGAACATATCAATAGAAGATAGTAAGAGAAGCAGTACAGCAGCAGACTTTCAGAGGTAGGAGATTGTCAATACAAGGAAGTTAATGAAACTAAAGGCCTTTGACTGTCCAGTTATGTATTGATTCGGCTCTTTAGGGATTTTTCTTTAGATAATTTCCCACTATGTGACAAGACATTTCACAGATATGAAGACCTGTAAATTAGAATACCAAGATACGCACATATTCTAAGCGTCTCTTATCACCTTCTTATTTGAGACGGGTGAAGGTATCGATGTGTGCCGACTCTGATTCATGCTTTTTAGGTTCTGGTGAGTTGTCCCTTCCGTCACGTTTTGTCTAAGCCATTTTTCTATAAAAAGACTCTTTGAATACCTTCAAACACAATCCTATTATGTGTCAGTAGTGTGTCCCGAAGCTTCCACTTTCCCTAACTTCACTCCAAAACATCCTATTCAGAGTTTGGTCACTCCCATTTTCTTAAGATGAAATATGTAAGTAATGGCCTTTCCGAGCTGATCTCTAATTTTTCGGATTTGGAAGCAGCTGTCCATAACTATATTTATCTATTTAACCCCATAAGTTTTTGTTTTCCGTCTCTCCATGCTTCAGTTATCATAACCGTCCCATGGGATTCCCTTGTTAAACGGACTTTGACATTGTATAATCACCTAAAGGCAAATGTTCCAAAACTACTCTACTCTATTATACATGAATGTAACATGGTAACATGTAACTTGGGGAGGCGATGGCTGAGCGGTTATCGTGCCAGTCCCGCATTCGCCGCGTCCAGTGGCGTAACACCCATAGTACAGGGGTGGACAAAGTCCAAGGGCCTCGCAGAGGCCCCTGCATGGAAGAGAGAGAGAGAGAGAGAGAGAGAGAGATTTACATAGAAAATCAGACCACACAGACCCCATGGTCCAGACTAGGTGGTCTGTCCTTAAACCTGTTTCTACAGAAGGCTCCGAAACGTTGCATTTTTACTCTAGATAATATTAAGTTGAAGGAAGTGACGGTCGATCTTGTTTTTAAAGGAGTCAGTCGTGTTACACTGGACCACTGAAGAAAAATTAGGTGCAGTCTGAATTTACTTGTCTACATTTGAGTTTTATGCCATTGTTCCTCGTTCGCAAAGTGTCATCGATCATCAACAATTTTGTTCTGTCTACATTCGTGAAACCATTAAGTATTTTAAAACATTCGATCAGTTTTCCTCGGAGGCGACGTTTCTCAAGAGATAACATGTTAAGGGTGGAAAGCCTTTTTTCGTAAGATTTGTTGCGCAAGGAAGGGATCATTTTTGTTGACCGACGCTGAACACCTAATTTAGCAACGTCCTTTGCATGGTGGGGAGACCAAAACTGTACCGCATATTCCAAGTGGGGTCTGACTAAACTATTGTAGAGCGGAAGTATTATTCTTGAATAAAAAAGTTTCTTTTAATGAAGCCCAACATTCTGTTCGCTTTATTTGTTGCATCGATGCATTGATGTGATAATTTGAGGTTTGACGCAATTTTGACCCCCAGGTCCTTAACGCGTTGAACACTTGTGAGTTTAACGCCGCCCATTTCGTAATCAAACATCTTATTTCTTGTTCCAACTTGAAGGACCTGGCACTTGTCTACGTTAAAGGGCATCTCCCATCTATCCGACCAAGGTGAAATTTTGTGCAAATCCTCTTGGAGGCTTTGCCTGTCTTCGTCAGTGAGAACTGAGCTACCAATCTTTGTGTCGTCTGCAAATTTACTAATGCGATTATTGAGTCCAACATCCACATCGTTGATGTAAATAAGGAAGAGCACTGGGCCAAGAACCGAGCCCTGAGGGACGCCACTAGTGACCGGTGCCCACTCTGAATTAAATCCGTCAATCACTACTCTTTGTTGTCAGTTGCTCAACCAATTTGCGATCCATTGGTTTACTTGACCGTCAATACCTATTTGCTTTAATTTATAAAGTAATTTATGATGTGGGACTTTATCAAACGCTTTCTGGAAATCAAGATAGACTACGTCCAGTGATTTGGTTACGTCATAAACTGAGAAGAGGTCGTTATAAAAGGTCAATAGGTTTGATAGGCAGGATCTTTTGTTGCGGAAGCCATGCTGTGAATCTCCAATTAATGAGTGGCTTTCACATAGCTGGACGTTATCGCGATAAGTTATCGCGATACTTTATCGCTGATAACAAAAACGGGTTATCGGCCATCCGCTACTTATTTAAATATATATCGGTATCTCCGTTACTTTTGTAACCAAACTAGCGATAATCGGTTATCACCGATAAGGTTTTTCATTGTTAGTTATCGGTTATCGGGAATAAGGTTTTCTGTTATCGTGCACAGCTATGGGCTTTCAAGGTAACTTACAATTTTGTCTCTAATTATGCTCTCAAGTAGCTTACCTACAACTGAAGTTAGACTAATGGGCCTGTAATTACCTGGTATTTTTTTGTCTCTTTTCTTCAAAACCGGTGTCCCGTAAGCCTTTTTCCAATCCGAAGGGACGATGCCTTGTCGCAAGGGCATATTGAATACGGTTGTGAGGGAGGAAAGTATTTCGCTCTTTGTTTCTTTAAGCAGTATAGGATATACTTTATCGGGTCCGGGACTTTTATTTGTTTTAAGTGATTGGAGAGCTTTAAGGACTTCATCGGTTGTAAATTCAAAATTAGGCAATGCATGCTCGAGATTTACATTAGTACTGGTGCTGGTGGTAGTGGGAGGAAGACTGTTCGTATTAAACACCGAGGAAAAGTAACTGTTTAAGAGGTTTGCAATGTGTTGGCTGTCAGTCACTAGTGCACCGTCGCTGTTTGTTAAAGGTCCAATTCCACTTCTGACCGCCTTTCTGTTGTTCATGTAACTGAAGAAGGATTTCGGATTATTTTTACAGTTGGCTGTAATATTTTCTTCATATCTACGCTTTGCCTGACATACTAATCTTTTTACTCGTCGCCTGGCATCATGATAAAGTCTAATGTTTTCGGGCGTGCTTTGTTCTTTCTTTAACCTGTAAGACAATTTTCTCTCCTTAACTGAGTGTTTAATTTCGCTATTAAACCAAGGTGGGCTTTTATTAGTTTTATTTCGCTTCTCGCACAAGAAGACGAATGTGTTCTGCTGAGTGAGTAAATGATTTTTAAAGCTTAGCCAGGCTTCCTCTACATTGCCGTCATCTGATAGTTGTATTTCTGTTAGTTTTTGTCGGATTTCTACGAAGTTAGCTCTTTTGAAATTGGCACCTTTACTTTATTTTCAGTCACTGATGTTTGAGCTCTAATGTCGACTCGCACTAATTTGTGATCGCAAGAACCGAGGTGTTGTCCTACCGTGACATTACTGACTAGGTTATCTTGGGTAGTTATAACAAGGTCGAGTATGTTGTTTTGTCGAGTTGGTTCAGAAACCATTTGGCTAGATAATTTTCTTCTAAAAATTCAATCATTCTGTGAATCGCCTTCTGTAACTGACAGTGTCGCCCAGTCGATATGGGGGAGGTTAAAGTCTCCTAATATCAGTGAGTCGTTGTTATTAAGTGACTGCCTTAAAACGCTGTACATTTCATGATCGTCATCGAGTGATTGCCCAGGAGGCCTGTAGGTGACAGATATATTTAAATTGACTTTTGCAATGTTTATTCGCACGCACAAATGTTCAACGTTACTGTCTCTTGGTGTTTTGTTAGTGGGTTACAAATAGCTTTTGACAAAAAGGCGACGCCACCGCCTCTACGGTTTACACGGTCTTTGTTGAAGAGTCTGTAGACATCTATGTTGTATTCAGAACTTAAATCAATATTTGTGGTGTCGATAACTGTTTCGGTTATTGCAATTATGTTAATATTTTCTGTTAGAGCAAGACATCTCAGCTCATCAAACTTTATCTTAGGCTATGCGCTAAGTATTTTTAAGTTATCTAGAGGCTTGGTAATAGAGGTGGTGGTACTTGCGGGATCACGGTTACGAGTTTGTTGCGATGCATGGCGTCTATTTACACGGGCGGGGTGGAGGGGCGTGGCTGAGAGTCGTTTTTTGATCGAATGTCAAGTACTGCGTCGTTTAGGAGCCTTCCGAATCTGGCTACCCCGATGGGGGACAGGTATATTCCGTCCCTGTGGAAGAGTTCACTTTGTCCGTAGAAATTGTCCCAGGCGTTAAAGAACTCAACGTCAAGCTCTCTGCAAAGAGTCTGTAAGCGGTTATTGAGGCTGTAGGCCTTGCTGAAGAAGTCGCTCTTCGTCCACGTCCGTGGTAGAACTCCTGAAATCAAAATGTTAGGGGATTTAGACTTCTACTGCTGGATGAGCCTACGGTACTTGTCCAGCTGTTCCTCAGACCGGGTCGTGGTGACGTCGTTCGTACCTGTGTGAATAAAAAACAGTGAATCATTAGTAGCCTGGGGGGAGATCTCCTCAAGAGCACCAGTTGCGGATTTAACCCCATAAGTTTTTGTTTTCCTTCTCTCCATGCTTCATTCATCAAAACCGTCCCATGGGAGAGAGAGAGAGAGAGAGAGAGAGAGAGCCTCCTCCTCCTCCTCCTCCTCCTCCTCGCCTTCCTCTTCCGTCCCCCCTCTCCCTTCTTCCCGCCCACCCTCCTCCTCCTCCTCCTCGCCTTCCTCTTCCGTCCCCCCTCTCCCTTCTTCCCGCCCACTCTCCTCCTCCTCCTCTCCCTCTTTCTTCTCCTTGTCCTCTGCCTCCTCGCTCGTCCCTCCCTCCCACACCTGTCCCTTACCTTCCCTTTCCCCCTCTTCCTCCTCCCTCTCCTCGTCCGTTCCTCCCTCCCCCACCTCACCCTCCCTTTCTCCTCCTCCTCCTTCCTCTTCCTTCTCCTCCTCCTCCTTTTCCTCCTCCTCCTCCTCTTCTTCCTCCTCCTTTCCACCTTCCACAATTTCTCCTCGTTCTTCACAGCAGGTCCCTCCCCTCCCTTCCCGCTCTCTCCTCCCCCCTTCACCCACCCCTCCTTCTGGCCCCTCTCCTGACCGCCGGGTTCTTGTTGTTGGTGATATTCAGGTTCGTTATGTTGACAGGTATTTTTGCTCCAAGGATAAGAACAGGACGAGGGTGTGTTTCCCAGGGACAGGGGTGGGCCATATATCAGACAGGATTGAGGCGTGTATGGCAAGCGAGGGATCGAACCCCATTGTCTTTCTCAGCTGTGGCGGAAACGACGTTTCCCGTGTGCCAAGCGAGGACCTTCTCAGGGGTTTTAGAGAATTGTTAGGCAGGATACATGACGCTGGTGGGTCGCCAGTAGTGTGTGGCGTCCTGCCAAGGAGGGGCGTTGGCGATGGATGGCTGTCCAGGGCGAAAGCAGTGAACAGCAGACTTGCTGAGCACTGCGAGCGCAATGGGTGGCTGTTCGTCGACAATTGGGACCTCTTCTTTGGCAACGACGCCCTCTACGCCCGTGACGGGATACACTTGACGTTCAAGGGTGTTGGAGTAATGGGAGAGGACATCTAGCTCATAATATAACCAGGCAGCTTAGAAGTAATTATAGGGGAGTAATAGAGGACGGGCTTAGAATCTTCTATACTAACAGCAGGAGCCTCAGAAACAAGATAGACTTCTTAAGGGGTGAAGCTTGTTCAGAAAATTTTGACATAATAGCGATCACTGAGACATGGATAGACACTGCCAAAATAAATTTTAGATCAGAATTTGAAATAACGGATTATCAGATGTTTCACAAAGACAGAAGGGGCAGAAAGGGAGGTGGACATGCGCTATATGTTAAAGACTCACTTAAATGTTTAGTTAACAATTCAGTCAAAACTAACATGGATTCAGAGTCAGTTTGGGTGAACGTTTACAAAGGGAAAGAAAAACTAACTCTAGGAGTTCTGTACAGGCTACCCAACCTTAGCAGGCAGGACACGAGTATATTACTACAGGAGATTGACAGGGTTAGTAGGAGTAGAAATGTCTGCGTAATGGGGGACTTTAATTATAGGAATATAGACTAGGAAGACCTAGTGGGTGACCAGGAAGCCGAGGATTTTCTTGAAGTTATACAAGATAATTTCCTTAAGCAGGTAGTTACTGAGCCTACCAGAGGAGATAACATATTAGACTTAGTCCTAACCAATAAGGGGAACTTGCTACGTGAGTTGGAGGTGGGCGGAGAGTAAGGAATTGGTTACCACAGAACGGTTCGTTTTATCTTAGACTGGGGGGTAACCCGCGAACCAAACCCAGTGTTAGTGCCAGATTTTAGAAGAGCAAATTACGAGGGGCCTCGAAGACATCTTGAAGGGGTAAACTGGGATAATTTAAGGATTCATGAGGGCCAGAACTGCGGATTGGAGAGCCAGGAGAACCAGGTAGAAATGTCTTACAATAATTTAGTTAGAGTAATAGTAGAGGGGCTAAGACAGCATATACCACAGCGAGCACTTAGAAAAGAAAACAATGACCCTAAGTGGATGACTCGTGGACTAAAACACGAGATAGGGTTAAAGAAGGGAATTTATCAGAAAATAAAGAATGGTGAGACACATCTCAGGGACCGGTACGTCGAACTATCTAGATTAGTTAAGAAAAACACCAGGATAGCAAAAATGAACTATGAGATCAAAGTAGCAAATGAGGCGAAAAGTAATCCTAAGGGCTTCTTTAAAATGTATAGAGCAAAAACACGGGAGAAAATTGGACCGCTGAAAACAAACACAGGGGAGCTAGTAGAAAATTACGAAAATATGAGCACATTGTTGAACGACTACTTCCTTTCAGTATTCACACAGGAGGATCGAACGACTATACCGGAAAGGGTTCAGGTGTACGAGGGTGGGGATGGCGATAAATTGAGGGATATAATCATTACCAGGCAATTAGTTCAGGATGAGATAGATAAGCTTAAGAAGAACAAGTCGCCAGGTCCTGACGGGATATTTCCGAGTGTATTAAAGGAATAGATGATGTACTCAGTGACCCACTAACCGACATCTTTAAGATGTCGGTAAATACTGGCTATGTGCCGAACCTATGGAAAGTAGCTAATGTGACGCCGATTTTCAAAAAGGGGGACAGGTCAGTTGCTTCAAACTATCGCCCAATTAGCTTAACATCGGTTATAGGCAAGATGCTGGAGTCCATAATACATTCGGGAGCATCTAGAGAAACATAGCTTAATTCCCGACTCGCAGCATGGGTTCACGAAAGGTAGGTCATGCCTCACCAATCTCTTGTCCTTCTACAATAAAGTATTTGAGGCGGTAGACAAAGATGAAAATTATGATGTAATGCATCTTGATTTTAGTAAAGCGTTTGACAAAGTTCCTCACCAACGACTGTTGCTTAAATTACAGGCTCACGGAGTAGAGGGTAAAGTTTTGAACAGGGTCAAGGCGTGGCTTAGCAATAGGAAGCAAAGAGTGCAAATCAATGGTAAAAGATCTGACTGGGGATGTGTTACGAGTGGGGTCACACAAGGTTCGGTCTTGGAGATCGGCCCAACATTCTAGACCTCTTCCTTACCTCAAACCCTTCTGCTTATTCTGTCAAACTGTTCTCTCCGTTGGGCTCCTCCGATCACAATCTTATTTCTGCATCCTGTCCTATCGCTCCTGTACACCCTCTGGACCCACCGAAGAGGCGATGCTTCTGGCATTTTGCTTCAGCTCGGTGGGACGACCTGAGGATGTACTTTTCCGATTTCCCGTGGAATGATTATTGCTTCCAGGATAGAGACCCCTCTGCGTGTGCTCAGCGCATCACAGAGGTGATTGTCTCTGGAATGGAGGCATACATTCCTCGTTCTTTCTCTACTCCTCACGCTAAAAAGCCTTGGTTTAATTACGCTTGTTCTCGTGCTGTCAATGATAGAGAGGTAGCTCACAAAAGGTACCAGAGCCTTCAAACTAATGCTAATTATGAACTTTACATTTCTGCCCGAAATCGTGCCAAATCTATTCTCCGACTAACCAAAAATTCTTTCATTAATAGAAAATGTCAAAACCTTGCTTTCTCTAACTCTTCCCGTGACTTCTGGCATCTAGCCAAAAACATCTCCTCCAACTTCACTTCTTCATCTTTCCCTCCACTCCTCAGTCCTGACGGCAACACTGCCGTCTCATCTATCTCTAAGGCTGAACTCTTCTCTCAAACTTTTTCTAAAAACTCCACTCTGGACGATTCTGGGCATGTTCCTCCTACTCATCCCCCCTCTGACTCCTTTATGCCTGTTATAAAGATTCTTCCAAATGATGTTTTCTATGCCCTCTCTGGCCTCAATCCTCAGAAGGCTTATGGACCTGATGGAGTGCCTCCTATTGTCCTTAAAAACTGTGCCTCCGTGCTGTCACCCTGCCTGGTCAAACTCTTTCGCCTCTGCCTGTCAACATCTACCTTTCCTTCTTGCTGGAAGTATGCCTTCATACAGCCTGTGCCTAAGAAGGGTGACCTCTCCAATCCCTCAAACTACCGTCCTATAGCTTTACTTTCTTGTCTATCTAAAGCTTTTGAATCAATCCTTAACCGGAAGATTCAAAAGCACCTTTCCACTTCTGACCTTCTATCTGATCGCCAGTATGGGTTCCGCAAGGAGCGTTCTACTGGTGATCTCCTAGCCTTCTTAACTGACTCTTGGTCATCCTCTCTTAGCCGTTTCGGTGAAACTTTTGCTATTCCGCTGGACATATCAAAAGCTTTTGATAGGGTCTGGCACAAATCTTTGCTTTCTAAACTACCCTCCTACGGTTTCTATCCTTCTCTCTGTACCTTTATCTCCAGTTTCCTTTCTGACCGTTCTATTTCTGCCGTGGTACACGGTCACTGTTCTTCCCCTAAATCTATTAACAGTGGTGTCCCACAGGGTTCTGTCCTATCTCCCACTCTTTTTATGTTGTTCATTGATGATCTTCTTTCCAAAACGAACTGTCCTATCCATTCCTACGCCGATGATTCCACTCTGCATTACTCAACTTCTTTTAATAGAAGACCCACCCTTCAGGAACTTAACGACTCAAGGCTGGAGGCTGCAGAACGCTTAGCCTCAGCCCTTACTATTATTTCCGATTGGGGCAAGAAGAACCTGGTGTCCTTCAACGCCTCAAAAACACAGTTTCTCCACCTATCCACTCGACACAATCTTCCAAACAACTATCCCCTATTCTTTGACAACACCCAGCTATCACCTTCCTCAACACTTAACATCCTCGGTCTATCCTTAACTCAAAATCTCAACTGGAAACTTCATATCTCATCTCTTACTAAATCAACTTCCTCGAGGCTGGGCGTTCTGTACCGTCTCCGCCAGTTCTTCTCCCCTGCACAGTTGCTGTCCATATAGAGGGGCCTTGTCCGCCCTCGTATGGAGTATGCATCTCATGTGTGGGGGGGCTCGACTCACACAGCTCTTCTGGACAGAGTGGAGGCTAAGGCTCTTCGTCTCATCAGCTCTCCTCCTCATTCTGATAGTCTTCTACCTCTTAAATTCCGCCGCAATGTTGCCTCTCTTTCTATCTTCTATCGATATTTCCACGCTGACTGCTCTTCTGAACTTGCTAACTGCATGCCTCCCCCCCTCCCGCGGCCCCGCTGCACTCGACTTTCGACTCATGCTCATCCCTATACTGTCCAAACCCCTTATGCAAGAGTTAACCAGCATCTTCACTCTTTCTTCCCTCACGCTGGTAAACTCTGGAACAATCTTCCTTCATCTGTATTTCCTCCTGCCTACGACTTGAACTCTTTCAAGAGGAGGGTATCAGGACACCTCTCCTCCTGTATTTGATCTTCCTTTTGGCCACCTCTTTTGTTTTACTTTAGGAGCAGCTAGTAGCGGGCTTTTTTTTAATTATTGTTTTCTTTTTTTGTGTGCCCTTGAGCTGCCTCCTTTGTTGTAAAAAAAATAAAAAAATAAAAATAGGTCCACTTTTGTTTATTATTTATATCAATGACTTAGATACAGGAATTAGTAGTGATGTCAGTAAGTTTGCAGATTATACCAAGATCGGTAGAGTAATTGAGTCAGATCAGGACGCTAGTATTCACCAGGGTGAACTAAACAAATTGTATGACTGGGCGGATAAATGGCAGATGGAGTTCAATGTAGGGAAGTGCAGTATTCTGAGTGTAGGTAGGAACAACCCCTCACATAACTATTGCTTAAATGACACTCTCATAAGCAGGTCTGGGTGCGAGAGGGATTTAGGGGTCTTATTGAGCTCTGATCTCCGTCCAGGGGCACAATGCATTCAAGCTAAAAATCGAGAAAATAGGGTACTGGGATTTATTTCAAGGAGCGTAGGCAACAGAAGCGCCGAAGTCTTCCTCAGACTATATTTAGGATTAGTTAGACCTCATCTTGACTATGCGGTTCAGTTCTGGTCACCTTACTATAGAATGGATATCAAAATGTTAGAATCGGAGCAGAGGAGGATGACTAAGATGATTCAGGGGTTGAGAAACTTGCCATACTAGGAAAGACTCAAACAGTTAAACTTGCATTCTCTAGAAAGGCGAAGGGTGCGTGGAGACATGATCGAGATTTATAAATGGATGAAGGGCTTTAATAAGGGACACATTCATAAGGATTTGTTGGTAAGAGAACCGGGTAGGACACGAAGTAATGGGTTTAAACTGGATAAATTCAGATTCAGCAGGGACATAGGCAAAAACTGGTTTACAAACAGGGTGGTGGATGAGTGGAATAGGCTTAGCAGTCATGTGGTGAGTGCCAATACAATTGTCACATTAAAAAATAAATTAGATAAATTCATGGACAGCGATATTAGGTGGGGTTAGATACACGGGAGCTACAGGGGAGTTGAGGTTCAGAGGAGCTGCCTCATACTGGCCTACCGGCCTCTTGCAGACTCCTATGTTCTTATGTTCTTATGTTCTTATTTAATCAACATGTTGAGTACAAGAGGAATATGTGTAGAACCACTCACCCTGAGTCACAAAAGCCCATTTTTAAGTTCCGCCTCCTATGCATTATATAGATGGCGCTGATGAAATAGGCCTAAATTGTGGTTTTTATCAACATACTGAGTACAACACTTATTTTATTGTCAATGTATACAAGAAAGTAAGCTGAATAAAGAACAACAACTTAAGAATGGAATATCCTGTGCAAAGTCCATTTAAGAATGATCATAATTAGGGCTAATTAGGATTTTAATCAACATTTCTAGTATAAAGATGGAACTACAGCAAGATGAAGCCTAAAAATACCAGATACATAATCTCTAATTTAAGAATGAAAAATCTTGTGCAAACAGTGCTTAAGAACAGGTCAAAGGTTAAAATACTGCACAGAAAATGCGTAGCTTAGCTGTAGAGAATTCTTCTCAGTGCGTATGTGTGCATTGTGGTTGTATTTCATGTATATTAGCTTTTTCGTGCATAGTTATGATGTTCATAACACATTAACAACAATGATCTCAGATAAATAGCAAGTGGTCCGATAATGATACCTAAAACACACCTGAACAGCTTTAAACTAAAAAGAAGAGCCAGTTGCATACGACCTCATAAGTTGTGGTAAATCAAAAACAAAACAATACTGAGACTGTTTTGGCAAAGTACTCGATGATTATACAAGTTAAATTATTTCAGGTGATTAACTCATAGCCCTCCAATATGTGTGAAAGAGTAGTAAGTCCTGGAAACAAGTACATCCATACGGGAAAATAGGCAAATAACAAAAATGTAAACTTAGAAATCAATCATTTTGACAAACATTATAACCATATAAATGGCAAATAGTCGGCAAATAATTTTAATTTAAATACTTCATAACAAAGCAAGTAAAGTTTTGAAGGTCACATTAATTTCTAACAATCTGCACCCTCGAATTTTCACCAATCGTTTTAATATGAACATGTGGCAAACCATCAGTAACATAAGGTAGCACCTTCCATGTCTTATACGTCATCGTGATCACTGTCTACTTCATAATCATCTTCATGCACTGACAAAGTATCTTCATCTGAAGATCTAGCAATATCTTCTTCATTGGTCCCATCATCACTGTCATCTTCATCTTCGGGGATTAACTTCTCTGGAATCTGAGACCAGTAAATCAAGTAATTTTATACGAATCATTATCTAGTTCCCATCCGTCTTCGGTGGCTAGATGTTGGTTGATCTCAGTGTTAACAGCCTGAGCCCACACTCTAGCAATAAATACTGACCGCTGTATTTTGGGGGCAATTTCTGCCTCACATGATGGAATTGCAGATCCAGCAATGCCATTAATATTATGCAGAGGATGATATGGAGAAGCTTTTGGTCCAAATCTTTTCTCAAAGACTCTGTATCTGTAGTCGTTGAGGTTAAGAGAGCTTTTAGAATTGCATTTTGCTCCATATATCTTTGCCGTAAATGCCTTCAAAATTTCTATGGATGCAGCATTTATTTTACCTGTGGCCATTTTTCCAAATGCCATTTGTGCTTCTGCGTCCTTCTCCAGCAATGAAAAAGGCCGAGTCTTTCCTTTCCTGACAAAAGCTGAGGTACAGTCAGAACCAGTGAATGCGTGAAAACTTGGCAAGGCATTACATAATCTCTGTCCAAGGGATGTATGAATATAAGTGATGTTTACAAACCTTCGGTCATTTTTTCCCGTTGTTCCTACATCCGTCCAGATGGTAGCTGCAAATTTCCAACTGTGATACAAAAGGATGATGACAATGTCCGTATCAAACCCTCTGATTATGATGTTGTCCAAGACTTCATTATCAATGTTTTTCACATAAGTGCAGATTCTGGTGTCGGCTTCTTCATGGTTAGTGAGTTTTGCAACGTCTTCCCTCAACACAGTGTTGTCTTGTACATAGAAATGGAAACACGCCCCAAGATAAGATAGATACACATGACGCTGTTGTATAAGCTGTGAATAATGTTGTTCCTTCCATTCTCTGGCAAGGAATTTTGGTAACTGTTCTTTGAAGGAAACTGACATGAGTGAATCCTTGAGATTGTGTGGACGACGTTGCTCTGGTCCAGTGATGACATATTCTCTCTCCGCTCTCTCATTAACAACTCTTCGTGCTCTTTCACTGTCTTTTATGGATGGGTGAGGATACCCATCAAAGACAATATCCACTCGGTGTCTGCAGAGGTACACCACTTGTTGGAGTATGCATGCAGCTAAGCCCCCGTTGGTACCAGGTACATTAGATGGAAATACATGCAGTAGGAAATTTCCATCAATGACACAGGCATCAACCGTATCTGGTGAAGATGGAGTGGCTCTTTTCTCTAACAAATGAAACAAAGCACTTTTATCTGTTTTGGCCATCATTCCATCACCACTACACAATGAAAGGGGTACCGGTGTCAAGGGAAATGATAATACATATCTCAGATCTAGTTGTTTTCTCGATGCAAGAATAAGAAGGCGTCCCGTTAGATTACATGTGCACTTTAGTGATGTAACTCTCTTGTCAGTAGTGTGCCTATTAGTTTCACATTCCTGCTTAAAAGTTAACAGTTTCACTTTTTTAATGGACTGTTCAAAACAACGTTCATCATTCAAGCAAAGATGCACAAATTCTTGGTGACGCTGTGCACCCTTCTTGGGAATATCAAGTAAGCAATTCTTCACGGCTTCAGAAGCAACCTTTCCTGTTCTGATGTTATATAGCTTGTTGGGAACCAACATTCTGCTCTGGAAAGGATTACAGGTTTGCCTAATATGTTCAATGGTTTTCTGTAAGTCAGTTTTGTCACGTTTGATGCGTGCTGGATGGTGTTCAGCTGTTGTGTCCTCTCCAGTTTTTAATCCAGTAATCTTGTGAACCATTAATATGCAGGCAGCTCGGGTTGACTTTGTGAGCATCCAACGAAGGCGTGCACTGTAGCTGTTTGTTGCTGCAGATAGACCTGTAAGCCTAGAAGCTGCATCAGCATTTACAATTTGTTCTAGTGCAAGATCGACAGGACATCCTGTTAGGAATTAGGTCAGTTAACCAGGGGATTAGACAAATTAACTATTTCCCTTATGGAACTAGTCTCGGGCCAAGAGTTCAAGCCAACTAAGAGTATCGTCTGAGCTCAAATAAGCCTTGGATGGTACTTACATACTTCGCTCATCGGCTCCCAGACCGAGACAGTATCACCGTAGTCACTGCCTGAAGACTAAACACATTTACCATGAAAGGAATAACAATAGTTCAGTGTTTCCTTTCATGAAATAATAAATAATTGCCCTTGTGGAATTATTTAAGAGCAAGGATAATTTAACCGATCGAAAGCCACGCCATCTGGCGAGGGAAATTCAAAATACCCCTTAAGACCCACGTGGTTGGCTTCCGGCCCACTCCATCAATAGCTCTCAAGCAATCAACACCTCAGCGCTTTCGCCCCACATTAACTCGCGACAGTGCTGATTTATACTTAGTCTCGAGGGCAACAGGACTCCTCTAGGACGTACTTCAAGAGACCACTCTCTTTTGAAACCCTTCGAAAGATAAGTGCCTCCTACAGTGATTACAAATAGGTATTACTATCAGGCCTGTTAGGATTATCGTTGTAACGCTGGGAGGTGCTTGCAGGGGAAAGCCCGGCACCCTTGCTGTATTCGTGGTAAGTGGTTTGTGTGTCTTTTTGTGGAGTTGTCCTGGAGAGGTTTAAGTGTCTTGCGAGAAACATAACCGTTGGGTACGGTAAATTCACTGTATCACAACAATCCACTGAATGAATTACTTGTCCTTCGAACTGTGAAGGCCCCTTCATCCAAGATAGATCGAAGGCCAGGATGTGTCACGTCTATGTTCAATAAGTCAAGTTGCAACTTAGACAGCCCTCGAGCATAATTGATGTGATTGGTTGCGAAGAACAGCTCAACAATGGGTGTCAAAGAGTGCACATACATGTTAACATTATTTGTCCTAACTGCTCTTTCAGGATTATGGAAGTGATGAAGATAGTCAACATAAATCATCCAAAACTGAGCTGTCGCTCCATGGTTCCCAGGCATTGTCTCCTTTCTGTATTCTTTATATGATTCAACGCATTGAGCAAACACTTAAGAAGATAATACTTCCAGCAGTGTGTCCTCTCCTGTAGCAAACTGGAGTTTTCCCAGAACTGCAACAAGTTCATTATTCATACCGTCGTTTTCTTGAAATGACTGGAAGTGCAGAATTTCAAATGCCAAGGCTAGAATTGGGTGTAACCTTTTACATCTGTTAACAAATTGAAGTGCTTGCCTTTCAGAAACCCAGTGAGAGATCCATGAGCTAGGACATCTGATTCTGTCAACATTCTGGGCCCGCCCGACTCTGCGATTACCTTTCCCAAGGCCTTGAAAAAAGCCATTTCTATATGAAATGTCCGTAACATGATGAATACATTGTCAAATCATGGGCTTTCTGTTGCCTGTATTCGCATCGCTGGCTTCGCTGCATTTAGGTCACATGTTACTACCCCATACATCAGGTCACACTCATATGCACACTTCTGTGTTTGGACTAGTGTCTCTTGTATGACATCGTTGTTGGTAATTGAATGGTTCATGTTCTTCATGTACAAAATAACATGGGATGGAAGATTGTTAGCGTGAGACCTTGCATTAAATCCAACCCACATTGGGGTGCTGTTCAGTTCACTGGCATGGCACATCATCCAAGCAATATCTTTATTTTCTTCAGTCTTTCTGTCATCAGGGAGGCTGTTAATATCCGTAACGGCATAATTAAATAGGGTCATTCGAGGTTTCTTTCTATAAAGATCAAGAGGCAATTGTTGAACATCCAACTTGTGCTTTTGTGTTTTGATCATTGGTTTCAGTGTTTGTGGAATGGCTTGGCTGAGCTGGTCAGTGATTGGAGATGGATTAGTAGTTTGAAAAAAAATTCCCATAGTATCATAAAGGGTTTCTTTTCCAGATAGTGTTTCAGTCTGTTCATCAAAATTACCAAAGGCCAGACCCATTGCTAAATTAGGAATACTTCCTTTTGGACAAGCCTGTTGTCTCTTCTGAATTGATTCACCTAGAGATGTTTCAAGTTCTTCAATGCAATGATAATCTAATATGTGACCAAATCTGTTTAATAGTCTTATAAGTTTTTTGCTACCAGTCATGGATTTGACAGCCACGCCAAGTGCCATGTGTTTTGCTGTTTTAATATGGCCATTTCTAACAATGAAAAGGACATCCTGGCTGGTCGAGGAAACATGGCGTTTGACTTTTGCAATGTAATGCTCCGTATTAGGGCCTCCATACAAAACAATTCAGAAATTTAACAACAAATCTGGTGGTGACGCTTCACCAGATTTAATTTCTTGTAGCGAAGGAGGGTCTGAGAGACTAGTTCTCTCCACATTTTTAATTGCCTTCCTTAGTAGTAGTGCAGCCTTACGAACCAATGATTCTGGGGCAGATGCATAGTCAAAGGCCACACGAATGGCACTGTCAGTAGCCCCTTCTGTGTATAAAATGTCACCTGTTTTCTTGCCCAAAGGGCATTGCACCTTAAGGCGTTTACCAAATTTTCGGAAAAGGTTTTTCATCAAATTTTGGGTTAATGTTATTGGATTTTCGTCAGCATATTCACACATTTCTAGATATCAAGAGTAGATTGATGTAAGTAGCTCAGGCCTCTTATTGAAAATGACAGAGGTTTTGACATACGAATGGATTCCTGCTATTGCGGATTTACAGGGACTATTCTTCACTCCACCAACTTCAGAGGAAACAAGCCTTTCAGAAGATGCCAGGTATGCACTTTTATAGGTGTGGTGGTACATAACTCCCTTCTCTACAAAGTCCAGATATGAGATTTTTGCAAGGAAAGTAGTGTCTTTCAAGGCAACCGCAGCATCTTTGATAAGGATAAGGAGTAAATGCTTTACATGTTGATAAAGCTGAATCAGTTGATGAAAGTGCTAGATGCTCATCAATAATTGGGGTTTCTGTTGTGCTGATGCATTCCTGGTAGTTTTCTTTTTCTTGTGCCACAGCTGTGAAGTTCTTGTAACAGGCAACATGATAGCCTTGGTACTCATTAGGTTCATCTGGCAAGGACTGAACTGTTGCGTAGTATTTGGATATCTCGGAATTATTTTTTTTTTTAATTACTGAAGCCTTTTTCACTGTAGTCCACTGTGCTGGTTTGAATGGTGAAATGACAATAATTATTGATGGTAGTTGTTTTCCTTGTTCGTTCACATGAAGGATGCATGTTTTGGACTTTTGCAATGACTCCCTACAAGGATCACCAGGCTTAACCATTGCAGTCGTGACAAAACTGTCCTACAGCTTTTAATTACATTCTGAAAAAAGAAAACAGTTATGTTAATACTCGATTAATGGCAGCCTTGTTGCAATGGGAAGTGAAGCAAGACCCACAGCAACACAGATATGATAATCTCATAATCATCTCTTGCGTGAATCAGACGATATAATGGAGTATGTGAACTCCACTTATCCACGAAAACAGGTAAAATCGGACTTCAGTACTCTGATCAAAGCTGTGTATCATACTTTTCTGAACCTAAAAAAGCAGAGATGCACCTGCCTCAAAACGCACCACACGCTCCCGCTAATTAAAACATAAGATCTATATGTAGCCTACAACTTGCCACTGAAAGATTTTATTTTAAAGAAGTAGCCTTGCATTACTCACACACACACAAAAAAAAATGTTGCAATGGGAAGTGAAGCAAGACCCCAGCAACACAGATATGATAATCTCATAATCATCTCTTGCGTGAATCAGACGATATAATGGAGTATGTGAACTCTACTTATCCACGAAAACAGGTAAAATCGGACTTCAGTACTCTGATCAAAGCTGTGTATCATACTTTTCTGAACCTAAAAAAGCAGAGATGCACCTGCCCCAAAACACACCACACGCTCCCGCTAATTAAAACATAAGATCTATATGTAGCCTACTACTTGCCACTGAAAGATTTTATTTTAAAGAAGTAGCCTTACATTACTCACCACACAAAAATATGTCAGTGTATCACCAAAATCAACAGAAAACAGAAGAGAATAAGATGTAGTTGTACTACTCACCCCTAAAGAGTTATTGCTCCTAATTAAATGAATCCAAGACCTGACACGTCGCACCGAGGCGTGGAGCATAATAAAATATGGTAGTTACGTTACAGACGTTAAACATCCTACTCTGGAGGCGGTGGCTGAGTCGTCAAAGTAACGGCCTCGTGTTCAGGAGGACGCGAGTTCAATCCCCGCCCGGTGCCACCAAGCTGGGATTTTTCAGCCGCCGCCGAGTGGCTTAAAACTACCCACATGCTGTCCAGAAGACCACCTATCAACCCGGACTCTAGATTCTAGGATCAAAGATGAGCTCTGGGAGGGCAGCATGAGCCAATGCAAGATGGCGCCACTATAAACACTCGCCTGCGCCAGAACGGGCTGGGCCGACCATCAGGACCTACCGGAAAGAAGCCTTGGACCGACCATCAGGATCCACCGGGAAGAAGCCTACCGGCGCAATAGGCTGCAATGTAAAAAAAAAAAAAAAAAAAAAAAAAAAAAATCGCCACCGCACATATATAATTCTGCATCTCAAAGTAGATATCTTTCACTATGTGTAAAATATATAGATTCTGCAGTTAACTGTTTAAATGAGGTACAAATACCATGAATATTTCACAGGAATATATATTATATTTGAGCAAGTAGAAAAACACAAATCCCGTAAAATGAACATCAGTAAACACCGCTACGCAACACGGATATTTGTTACCTAATTGCTTAAACACTGTTTTTAAGCACTGTTTGCACAAGATTTTTCATTCTTAAGTTAGTTTCACCTTTGTACTCGAAATGTTGATTAAAATGCTAATTAGCCCTAATTAGGATCATTCTTAAAAGGACTTTGCACAGGATATTCCATTCTTAAGTTGTTGTTCTTTATTCAGCTTACTTTCCTGTATACATATACATTGACAATAAAATAAATGTTGTACTCGGTATGTTGATAAAAACCACAATTTAGGCCTATTTCATCAGCGCTATCTATATTATGCACAGGAGGCGGAACTTCAGAATGGGCTTTTGTGACTCTGCAGGGTGAGTGGTTCTACACGTGCGGCACCTCAGTCCTCTTGTACTCAACATGTTGATTAAATGTCATCCAGCTCCCGGTCTAAAAGAGAGAGAGAGAGAGAGAGAGAGAGAGAGAGAGAGAGAGAGAGAGAGAGAGAGAGAGAGAGAGAGAGAGAGAGAGAGAGAGAGAGTGGCGGATTTACATGGAGGCTGCAGCCTCAGGCCCTCAGGCCCTGGATATTCAGGGGGCCCCCGATGAGACAATGATTAAAAAACAAATAAATTAGTAAAAGAAATAAAACCAGCAAAAATAATGTGAAAATATCTTTTTACTTTCCCTAAATTTACTGTTTTTAATTTCGTAATATTTTCATTTTAGCTAAAATACAATAAGTAATGTGTCAACACTGCAACAAACAACAGTGGCAACACTGGAATCAGAACTTATTACCAGTTCCCCTCTCCCGCGTGTTTGAATGGTAGTGTCACTGTGTGGGATCTGTATTTTTCGCGGTTTTCAGAGTGAAATATCAGTGACAGAGTTGTGTTGTGTATATCAGCATGTCCTGTAATAACCATTGATCATTGTCAGACAGTGATAAAACCCGGTCGTTGCCACATACATGATTTGTGATGAGTTTTGCAGTGTTAGCTTGATCTTTGAAATGAGAAACATGGCTGGCTGATGGCCGCTCGGTGCATGGCATGGTTCATGGTGAGTACAGTATTTTAATAACTTATGTGCTGATGGGTAAGAATCCGACTGACTGATATTATAGTGAATACGAGCAACAACATTGTATTGTGTTTTATCAGCATTCAGCATGCTGTATAATGACGAGTGATCATTGTCGGTCAGAAAGTGACAAAACCCCGGTCATTTCCACTTACAAAGTGCGATGAGTTTTGCAGCGGTGTTTCTGTATTGAGTGGTATGAACCCATAAAAGAAGTTACCCTTGTGCTCCACTCCCTCTTATTTTCATGACTTGTACTCTAATCATCTTATGGATGTCACTCATAATCCATTATTGTATTTCAGTAAAGATTTGTATTTGAGTAAAGATAAAGCTATGAAGCGGAAATTCAAATCTGGCTACGCGAAGCGTGCAGAAAAGGTGCGCAAAATACAAACATCAGTGGCTGGGTCACGTGACATTCAACAATACTTCTCTTGCACCTCTGCTGCATCTTCACGGGACCATTCTGCTTCTCCTTCACCTGAAAAAGAACCAGCTACTTCTCTTCCTCCACCTGAAGAAGAACCAGCTGCTCCTTGTCCTCCTCCACCTGAAGAAGAACCAGCTGCCCCTTCTCCACCTACAGAAGAACCAGTTTCTCCTTCTCCTCCTCCACCTGAAGAAGAACCAACTGCTCCTTCTCCTCCTCCACCTGAAGAAGAACCAGCTGCTCCTTCTCCTCCACTTTCACCTGAAGAAGAACCAGCTGCTCCTTCTCCTCCACTTTCACCTGAAGAAGAACCAGCTGCTCCTTCTCCTCCACTTTCACCTGAAGAAGAACCAGCTGCTCCTTCTCCTCCACTTTCACCTGAAGAAGAACCAGCTGCTCGTCCACCTCCTCCTGAAGAAGAACCAGCTGCTCCTCCTCCACCTGAAGAAGAACCAGCTACTCCTCTTCCTCTACCTGAGGAAGAACCAGCTGCTGCTCCTCCTCCTCCTCCACCTAAAGAAGAACCAGCTGTTCCTCTCCCCCCCCCCCCCCTGAATCAAATCATACAAATACCTTTCTTCTCGAGAGAGACTATCCAACTAATCGGGGACATTTTCCTGGTACAATAACATCCCCAGATTTAAAGGAGCTGATTTTGTCATATGGTCCATATCGCCCAAGTGGTCCCTTCAAGGAGGTAGCCAATGATGGTGGACGTCCAGTTTTCAGTGAGAAGCATTACTACTACTATTCAACTGGAAACATGAAGGTGACCCGAAACTGGCTCTGCCTCTCGCCAACACTGCGGAAACCGTACTGTGAAATATGTTGGCTCTTTGTTGATCGCTCATTTCCTAGCTTGCAGTGGCAGTGGATTAATGGAGTACCTGGTTCTTCTCGTCACCATGGATCAAAGATAAAGAACCACGAGAAAAGTTATTGCCACATTGCTGCCACAGCTGTGTACCAGCACTGGAAGAAAGGCAAGAGACTAGACGAAGAAGTACAAAAGCAAGTAAGAAAATAAGCATCATTCTGAAAACAAATCCTGTCTCGTTTGATCAACATTATTCTGACTCTTGCTACCCCGTGTTTCCCCTTTCGTGGACACCGTGAGTATGTTCATGATGGCAAGTGTGTCGGTGGCAACTTCTTGGGACTTGTAGCTATGCAGGCACATTTTGATCCCCTCCTGCAAGAAGTTCTACAAATGCCAGTGAGGGCCACAAAGTACCTCAGTCCAAATATACAGAATGAAATTATTTTGTTGTTAGCCAACTCACTGCGTAATCATTTAATTTCTCAAATTGAACTCTCACCTTTTTTACTCAATTATCATAGATACAACAAGTGATATCACCAGAACGGACCAGATCTCAGTTATTATCCGCTGGCTGAATGCTGACGAGCAGCCTATCCATGAAACATTTATGGAGTTCATAGAAGTTAGGGATGCTTCAGCTGCCGGTCTCACTCATAAACTAAGTCAGTGGCTCAAGACGAAAGGCTTTCATCTCCAAAAAAATCGAGGTCAGGGGCATGATGGCGCGTCTGTTATGAGTGGAAGCAGAGGTGGAGTACATAGCTTGTTTCGTGATGAAGTACATACAAGTGGCCCTCATGTTCCTGTACCTTACGTTCATTGTGCTTCTCAAATTCTTAATCTAGTGATAAATGATGCAGTGGAAGCCACTGTCCCAGGAATATCATTCGTTGGAACACTGAGTGAAATCTTTAACTTCTTTGGTCGCAGTTTGAAGCGATGGGCAGAACTTGCTCTCACTGAGGAGACTTGCAAGAAACTAAAATTGAAGAAGCTTTGTACAACCCGATGGTCATCAAGAGTTGAAGCAGTGAGGGCAGTGAAGAACAGGTACACAGACATTCTGAAGGTGCTGACAAAAATAGTTTTGGAAAGCAAGGATTCCAAAGAGAAAACAGACGCACTCGCTTTGAAAAAAACAATGGACAATTTTTAATTTATTGTCTTCATCGTCATATGGGAACGCCTTCTAATTGCCATTCACAAAGCCTTTCAGGAACTTCAACCTGTCCAGATTGATTTGTCAGTAGCTGTAAGACTACTATCTATGGGTGTTGGAGAACTTCAATATTTGCGCAACTCTGGGACCAGTGTTACTGTTACTGCAACAGCATTGGCTGCGGGTTGGGGAGTTTCGTGCCAGTTCACTCAACAGCGAGTGAAACGCCTCCCAACATTCTTCGACGAACTGGCATCTGACCAAAGACTTCAAGACCCTGAAGCAGCATTCAAGGTGCATGTATTCTATGCTATAGTGGATACTGCTCTCTCATAGTTACATTCTCGGTTTCAAGGGCAAAAACTTGAGTGTGATACATTTAGTTACCTTCAATCTGCTAAGCTTTTGGAGCTCTCAGATTCAGACTTGGAGCTTGCTGCAAGGAAACTACAAGAAGATTACAAACATGATGTGGGTATTGACTTTCCGTCTGAGCTGCGTTCCTTCAGACGTGAATTCAGGAGTGAACTTATATTGCAAATTTCTGTGCTAGACATTTTTAAGCTTCTGACGAACTCCCACATGGCAGCATCTGTGCCAGAGTTAACCACGGTATTTTTTTTTATTTTTTATTATTATTTTTTTTTTTTGTACGTCGTGGCCTATTGCACCGGTAAGCTTCTTCCCAGTGGGGCCTGATGGTCGGTCCAAGGCTTCTTCCCGGTGGGGCCTGATGGTCGGCCCAGCCCGTCATGGCGCAGGCGAGTGTTTATAGTGGCGCCATCTTGCATTGGCTCATGCTGCCCTCCCGGAGCTCATCATGTGCCTTGTTTTTGACTCTGCCTGTGACTGTGGCTAGTGCAGAACGCTCATTTTCTAAACTTAAGCTTATTAAAACCTATCTCCGATTCACTATTTCACAGGATCGACTTGGGCTATCACTGTTGACTATTGAAAATGATGCTGCCAAGAAGCTTGACACTGACAGTCTTATTGACAAGTTTGCTAACTCTAAAGCTCGAGCTGCTAAATTTAAGTAGTCTAATGCTAGTTGCTAGTGCTGTATATAATGTCATTACATTAGTAATCACCTCGGTAATTGTTAGTAAATACTCTTTGTCTTTGCGTGTTTTGAAGTTTTGATTATATTTACTCATTTACGTGATTTATATTATGGATTTTCAAACCACTATGTTGTTCATTCGTAGTATCTCATCGAAATATATCAAACTGTATTATATACAAAATGTGTCTTTTGTTATTTTGTTTATGATGCATGAGGGGTGGATAAAAAATACTAATAATTACCATAGAACTATACACATACTAGAGGTTTGACCAGTTTTCCATGAGACTGCTTTGCTATTGAAAATTGTGAGCTGTGATGTTTTTATTTATTTATTTATTATTATTATTATTATTAATATTATTTTTTTTTTTTACTGCCGACTACGAACCAGCGGGCCAGGGCGCTGCTTCGCTTACCGGCCACCTCCGGCAAAATTTCACGAACAAAAGTTTGTCCAGTCAGTCTGTTGCGCCACTGCTTGGGGATTTTTCATTGCATTCCTCGGCAGTTTTGAGAGTTTCACGTTTAAGAGTACCCCACACCTCACCAGAGTTCTCCAGCTTACCAGGCACCTTAAACCGATTTGAGATTGCATCTTGAGATGCTCTTGGACTTGATGTGTATTTATAGTGCGGCAACAGCAAGTCTGTGGTCGGTTGTAAAGACCTCGGTAATCCAAATAACCAAGACTTCTGAATGATTCTACATAAAGTGCTACACTCGTTACGCTCAAGTCTGTAATATGCGTTATCTTGCCCTGGCAACCTGTTGTCGCACGGCGTGTCTGATCTCATGGATAATATGGATTTCCTAGGTAACAAAATATGTGTCAGCAACATCAGTAGTTAGGGAACAATAACGAATAACATCAATTAAAGTTGTTTGAATTTCGAATTAGTAATTGCAACCACATGCACTGTTATATATTACCTCCTGGAGGACATGGCTTAGACTATCTGAAAAATATATAATCAGCGACCTTATAATTTAACAAAATATCTGTGTGCGACACAGCTGACACCTAATATCAACTATTGACGAAATCCGTCATTGTGCCCTGATTATGTATGTTACTAATAGTTATTTCCTATTTGCTAGCCTATCATGTGTTATCACGAAATCGGACATGCCGAGTAACAACAGGTTGTCAGAGCACGATAATACACACCTCAGATTTGAACACCGCGACTTTAACTCTTTGCCGCGCGAGTAGCCAGTGCGGGATTTAGAAACGCGCGTATTTGCAAGCATTTCCCGCCCCTCGGTGATGACTTAGACAGCGTCTGTTGGTCTCAGCCAATAGAAGCTTCTTTCCTCATACTATCCTGCAAGTCACAGCTCTTTAGCCCGCACGGCAGCAAGGGTGGAAGGAAGATAATGCGCATTTTTGAGCCTAGTGTCAAAAATGGTCGGATCTGCGTCACGTTGCTCTTCTTCTTGCCCTCATCACACACACCACAATGGAGGCGGTTTTTTTTTCTTTTTACATATGGCCTATAGCGCCGGTAGGCTATTCCTTATTATGAGCCTGATGGCCGGCCCGAGCCCGTCATGGCGCAAGCAACTGTTTATAGTGGCGCCATTATTCTTGGCTCATGCTGCCCCCCAGAGCTTATTCTTTATTTCACTTGGACAGCTTCTTCTAGAGTCCGGGGTGATAGGTGGTCTTCAGGACAGCATGTGGGTAGTTTTAGGCCACTCGGCGATGACTGAAAAATCCCAGGTGGTAGCGGCGGCTTCGAACCCGCATCATCCACAACGCGGCGAATGCGGGGCCGGCACGCTAACCACTCAGCTCCCGCCTCCAAAAGTTTACCAAATTCTAATAGGGCATAGCTAAATAGTTCTACTACATGCTGATATGAAATAAATTGGAGTAGTTTTGAAGGAAATAGGTGATTTGGTGGCCGACATTTAGTGTGTGTTCCATGCGGGCTCAGCGGCAGAGATGTGAGTAACCACGTTTATCACGTAAGGGATCTTTTGCCCGTTTACGTAACCCTAGTTATGATAATGGCATAATTATGATTATGGTCATATGGTATATATGATAATTGTTATATGATGTTTAATATGTATTTGACTATGCCACGTGCTAACAATGATTTTTCCATGAAAAAAAATCACAAAAAAGGGGGAACCTATGCCCATTTTCTTTAGGTGACATTTTTGACGGTAAAATTTACACACACACACACACACACACACAAAAAAAAAAAAAAAAAAAAAAAAAAAAACAGGGTAAACTTATGCTCAAATTGTTTTGTGCCCTTTTCTGCCTTTAAATTTCAAAACAAACTTATGCCCAATTTTGGGGGACCTAAAATCGATGAAGTTGATACATACAAAATTAATGTAAAATAATGAAATGAAAATAAACAAATAAATACTAATAACGAGTAGAATCGATAATAAAAAGAATATAAAGTTAATAAATAAAATGGATAATATTAAACAAATGATAAATGATTAATATTAAAGGTACTCTGATATTTAATTAGAGTCAGTCAGACATTCAAAGGGGAATCAAGGACTCGGTCATTAAGTAAAAGGGACATTTGAAGGAACTCAAACACTTAATTATAGGGACTTTGGCATTTCATTACAGTGGCTCATTTATTACTATAAAAGTATCATGGCAATGTAGTCT
The DNA here is from genome assembly GCF_024679095.1 of Eriocheir sinensis. Taxonomy (NCBI): domain Eukaryota; kingdom Metazoa; phylum Arthropoda; class Malacostraca; order Decapoda; family Varunidae; genus Eriocheir; species Eriocheir sinensis. The sequence continues at coordinate 9,855,428 of NC_066538.1, forward strand.
CCAGGTCCACCAGGAGCTCCCCTGTTCCATATATCTCCCTACCGAAGCAGGGACAGAAGGAATTTATTCCAACTTTCTCTAAAAGGCAGGGCACCACCGTCCACCACATGCCTCACTACGTCTCCATGCGAAAGACCTGCAGGCACTGTGGTAAAAAGGGATATATCCACCTGTTCAGGTGGATATGCAGCCTGCCAGGTCACCGTCTGTTTATCAGACATAAGACTGTTTTGCTCCATTCTACCAGCAGACCCCACCAGCTGCCCAGTAATGGATGCCCACCTTTCCTAGTGTATGTGGGACATCTGACACATCTATTGCTATTTTTTGTTTGTACATGTAATAGTAAATGATGAAAAAAAAACAGGGAATTCTATCATTTGCCTGCAAAAACAATCTAGTAGTTAATTTTACATTTAGAATAGTTTATAAAGAAAATTTATTTGTGACAAATAATTCTTATAAATGTTACAGAAAAGTATTTACAATTAAGTAAAATTTTAAAATAATGAAAATAATTAAAGAAAAATCTTATAAAAAACGGGCTAAATAGCCCAGACGGGAGGGATGTTGACGATTACCCGGAAATTGGATCACAAGCCCGTGGGGTCTACTTCTTTGATGCAACTTTACAATGGATGGATGCGAACAATGTTCACGAGTAACAGAATGCCTTAGAAAGGCCTCAATTTTAACATTCAAAAAAGTTTTTTTTCATACCTCCACTATACCTATGAGTGCCCGGCAAAGGGTTAATGAGGATGTGATCGATTCCATTTGCCACACCACCAGCATTGCTATACCAAGTCAAATAGTGAAACTCGCGTCTTTGGTGTTCATATTTCTTGTATCAGAGCCGTTGGGAGTAATACATAACTAGTAGACACGCTTTGCATAGAATCTCTGCTTTCCCGCAAGATTTTACATCTCGGTAGGGACGTATACTGCAATAAGATATATGAACCCAAGGTGTGTTTCAACCTCACCAGCTTCATCGGGTCATCAGCTGGAGTAAACCCGACAGCAGAGGACTGCTAGGCATTATCGTTACAATCTGCCCTGCGAAACCCCAGGAAAAAAAAAAATGCCAAACAGCATCTACTGGCAAATACTGTATTGAAAGCCTGTGCTCTTCACCTCACTCTGCGAGCGTTGCCAAATCTGTCCCTTTTATTAAGCTGTGGTTGTTTTATTTAATTTAAACACACACACACACACACACACACACACACACACACACACACACACACACACACACACACACACACAGAAAAAAAAAAGGTTGAAACTGTCTTGTCGTTGGGGTATACTAAAGTCCCTCGATATAGAGAGTCCCGACAACCTAAGATTTGGACGCCATTATTGGCCCTGTTTTCGCCGCGCTTTTCAAACGCTAGCACACGCTCTCTTTTGTATTTCTGTTTCACAGCCATACGGGTGGTCCATAGAAACTGAGCACACTTGTGTCAGACCTGCACACTTTCCCCTAACAGCCAGCGGGGAGCTAGCAGCCAACGAGCTCTGGGAAAGTAAATAATAGACAGTTTGTGTCTACATCAACTGGTGTCGCCAACCCACCATTACGCCCTTATACTTTACCATAATTTGGTCACCAGCCGATGTAATGTGCCGTAAAAAGGTGACAGGAGATTATCATTAGCCTTACGACGAGCCACTGTCTCAGTATAGGCACTCAGTAACTCACGTAGCCTGTGATATAGACACGTCAAGGCGGGCTGCTGACGACCTTTACAGGCAGCAGGGCTCAGAGGGTACTGGAAGACTATACATAAGTCTGGGTGCTTCTCGTTCAGTGTTCCTGCTGTGATGGATGGATTTAACAACACTTATCGCAGTAAAACATTATCGGCAGAAGTTGGGGAAGTCTTTCTATTATCTACATATCCCTTCATCGCCTGACCCTTGCCTGCAGGGAGGGACGCTGCCTCCTGAACGTCATGAACCTTGATATACTTGTCATGAGCCACGTGGCTGACACACCACCCAAGCTCCATCAATGCAAAGGCATTTTGCTTCCTTTCCGTTATCTGCTTGAGGTAAACTTTAGCATATGGAGAGAATATTAGTGTAAATTAATTATCTGGGGGTGGAGGGGGCACTGACTCCATTACTCGCCGTGCTGCTCTCTTTATTGTGTTAACACACACACACACACACACACACACACACACACACACACACACTATTGCTGCAATAAATGTTTTGTGCGATTCCAAGTTACTGTGAAGATAAGTCATCAATGATTATAGTTCAATAACATTTAATTTAATTTAAATACTTATTGTTGATATAAAAAAAAAATATATATAATACAGTAAAATACTAAGGCCAGGTAAACGTGTTTCATTTGCTTGGGGGTCAAAATAGCTAGGTTTAGAGAATACTGTTAGGCCCAACAGGCCTTTTTTTGCCGCTGAGATACTCTGCATTCCCGGATGTATTTTACCCTCACAGATATATCGTACCCCAATAAATGTGGTATCAATGGCTTCATAAAGACTTGTACTAGAACATGCACAAATAAATAAAAAAAAAAAAAAATATATATATATATATATATATATATATATATATATATATATATATATATATATCTATATATATATATATATATATATATATATATATATATATATATATATATATATATATATATATATATATATATATATATATATATATATATATATATATATATATATATATATATATTTAAACAATACAAACTTGTTTCAAGTCTCCGTATAGAGTATTGTAGACAATAAATCCGAAGTACCAACTCTTCTCCACTCGCTAGCTTGAAATTTTGTGGGACAACTTTTTAAGCCGAATATATGTTTCGAAGCGGAATTTAGTGAGGTTTCTTATGGTATCCTCAAATTCCTCATACGCCTATTAGTTCCCGAGTTACACCGAGAAAACTGTACTTTTTTTCGTCTCCCGTCAGAGTAGGCTAACAAATAAAAATCCCTCTAAGCTCCTCATCTACGCTCCTTAGAAAGGTTGCCATATGTTACCATTAAGAAACTTATCCCAACAAATGACGCTTCCAAATTTGACGCACTTTCACCGAAAACTTAATTTTTAATAATTTTTTAAAAGTTTTATGACGCGTTTCGCGTCATCGTGCGCCAGGACCTTTTACCCTTTGATGACTTTGATAACTCCCTTATTTCTGAGGCTACAGAAATGTCTTTGATATCAATCGACGGCAAAATGAAAGGGCTATATTTTGTAAAAAGCGATCGGGCTGTAAAACCGACTTGAAAGGGTAAAAAATCAAATCAATTCGTAAAAAAATGATTTTGAAAAAAAAACCTAGTTTTGAGCTCCCAACCTTGAAACCCACTTGTGCTTTCCAATATGATGCACAACATTTCCATACTCCCAGTAGTTTTGTCGCTAGAGCTCGAAACGTAAACCCTTTTGAGATTGATTTTGACGAACTGCCGTTTTTGTCTAGTGTGGCATTGCTATTGCCGCTATAAGGCTGTAATTTGGCATGTAACCCCTCTTGGCAATGTAGATTGACCAGCTCGAAGAAGTTTTTGATAGCTCGATTCCAAGTTTGTCGGCGAACCGTCACAAAATAGCCTGTTTTTCGGCAGTTTTGCCGCGATTTGGACACGTTGTAGTTTTTTGCTTATAACTTTTTTTTATTTATATAGTGCTTTCCAATGTTTTCTGATTATTTATTTGTATTAATAGAGCTTTTATTTACTACCAAACACGCCTTCCTAGCTTCAATAGTTTTTGCTCGAGCTTGGCCAGAATTCGCGACGAAACTTCGCCGAATCCGACACATTTCACGCACCGCGGCGAAAAACCTTCCTGACGCCACAAAAAAATAATATATCTGCATAAAAAATCATATATGAACACTTCAGTGTGTTGACTATCATGTATTAAAGCCATTGTAAGATATCTATATAAAAAGCTACTATTTTATATAATCATTTCACTATATAAGTCAAACTATATTAAGCCTTATTATCATGTTATTTCTATTTTTTTTTTTTTTTTAGTATTCAACCATATTTCTTTCCATTTATAAATAATACATTTAATTTGTTTTCTTTTGATACCAAATATATATATATATATTTATATATATATATATATATATATATATATATATATATATATATATATATATATATATATATATATATATATATATCAAATTAAATATATTATTCATAAATGGGAAGAAATATGGTTGAATACTAAAAGAAATAGAAATAATATGTATAATAAGGCTTAATATAGGATGATTTATATAGTGAAATGATAATATAAAAATTGTAACTGTTTATATAGATATCTTAAAATGACTTTAATTCAAGATGGTCAACATATTGAAGTGTTCATATATGATTTTTTTTATGCAGATATATTAATTTTTGTGGCGTCAGGAAGGTTTTTCGTCGCGGCGCGTGAAATGAGTCAGATTCTGCGAATTTTCGTCGCGACGTCTGGTCAACCTCGAGCAAACACAACTGCAGCTAGGAAGGCGTGTTTGGTGGCAAATGAAAGCTCTATTAATACAGATTAATAATCAGAAAAAAATAGGAAAGCACTAAATAAAAAAAAGCTATAAGCAAAAAACAAGGACAAGTCCAAATCGTGGCAAAAGGGCCGAAAAACAGGCTATTTTGTAACGGGTCGACGACAAACTTGGAACCGAGCTATCAAAACAATCCTTCGAGCTGGTCAAACTACATTGCCAAGAGGGGCTACATGCCAAATTACAGCCTTCTAGAGGCAATAGCAATGCCATACTAGACAAAAACGGAAAAGTGTCTGGAGTTCGTCAAAATCGCTCTCAAAAGGGTTTACGTTTCGAGCTCTAGCGACGAAACTACTGGGAGTAGGGAATTGTTATGCATCATATGGGAAAGCATATTGATATGGCTAAATTATTTGTTAAATTTTTTTTTTTTTAATTCTCAGAAAAAATGAATGGGTTTCAAGGATGGGAACTCAAAAAGTTTTTTTTTCAGTCGTTTTTTAAAAATTTATTCGATTTTTTACCCTTTCGAGTCGTTTTTTGAGCCCGGTCGCTTCTTACAAAATATAGCCCTTTCATTTTTTTTTTTTTTTATGTAGCCCCTGAAATAAGGGAGTAAAGGCGGTGGCCGAAGTGATAGCGTACTGGACCCACATTCGCCGCGTGATGGACGACGCGGGTTCGAATCCTCACGCTACCACTCGGAATTTTCGGTCACCGCCGAGTGGCTTAAAACTACCCACATGCTGTCCTGAAGACCACCCATCAACCCGGACTCTAGAGGAAGCCGTCCAAGCGAATCAAGTACGAGTTCCGGGGGGCAGCATGAGCCAATGCAAGATGGCGCCACTATAAACACTCGCCTGCGCCAGAACGGGCTGGGCCGACCATCAGGCCCCACCTGGAAGAAGCCTTGGGCCGACCATCAGGCCCCACCGGGAAGATGCCTACCGGCGCAATAGGCAACAACGTAAAAACAAAACAAAAAAAAAACAAAAACAAAGCGGTTGCTTTTCCAAACTTCGCGGCTTAATGACAGGGCTGGGGCAAGTTTCCGGTCCATAGTGTAGGGTTCACTGCTTCATCATATTATAATGACATTGGTACCCATGAAAATGAACACTGTGCAACCTTATACATTTAGCTATTAAATAAAGATGGACTTATAACCCAACCTAGAGGAGTTTCTAGCTGAAGACCCTTCACATGAGCAAATAGTAACCTAACCTCTCACCGCTAAAATAGTAATATTTCCCTGCTTTTCAAAATCTCAGAAACGAGTAATAATAATGGAAACGGTTACTAGAGTAATGATTAGCAAATACAATTTAAGCAAATAATGTGTTAACTTTTAGAGTGAGTTGGGTGTGATTCTAGAGTTTTACCAATACAGGTATGGCTCACCAAAAGCTAGCTTCTGTTCATCTAAACTCTTGTAACACGTCCATCTATTAGACTGTGGCCTTGATGAGACTGTGAAATATATATTGTGAGTCTGTAATAACAGCTAGAGCCCTGTGGGAGAGATCACATCCTATAATTTTGGCCATAAGGGTGGCCGACAGCTTCCCTCATCCATGCGACAGCTTCCCTCATCCATGCGACAGCTTCCCTCATCAGCTTCGATGTCTGGACCTGAGGTGAACGATTGTTTCAGTCCCTTTGTAGCTGTGACTCTCACAGTGATTTCCAATTTTCCATAGACAGTACAAAGGGAGGGCGGTTATGACAGCAAGACACACACACAATGGCAGTGTGTGTGTCTTGCTGTCATAACCGATGGTTTCCTCCCAAGACGACTGACTGTTAGTACACCTCTGTCTTCTCAGAGGCCTTGCAGTTAAATTATACACTCTGTGTCCTCTCTGTGGCATGTTACTACAGCCAAAGGTTAGACAACAAGGCATTGTTACATTAAAAAGCAGCCGAATCCGCTTCCAAAATAGGTTAAATTATGTTTTTAATACCTCATTTCAAAGTCGGCGCGGTGCTTGAAGGGCCAATAATGGCGCCCAGCAGCCTTATACACAGGGCCGCCTATGTCGGGACTCTCTCTGTCAAGGGACTCTAGGTCATAATGTCCCATGTGTGCGACAAGCAGCAGGAGATCGCCACTTTCCTTCTTTTTCAGAAGAACCTTTCACATGCTGATCACTTTGACCCGCTCAATTCACGTATATGACTGCGCATCTGAATACGCTCAGTGGAAGCTGCAAGGCAAAGACATTATCCTGACAGATATGCAAGCACACACCAATGCCTTCAAGGCTGAGGTTGAGATGTGATCAGTTGTCTGAAGGTTAGTTTGTGTACTTTCCTTGCCTTGCGGTATCTTCTCCAAAATGGACACGCTGTCTCGACTCTGCTCCCAACTTTTGGGTTTCCACCTCAATGACATCATTTTGTTGTCTACCTCATACACCGAGTCGGACACTGTAACTCTGCATGGCAAGCAGCACCATTGTTTCACTGATCAATATGTTTTTTCCTCTCAATATGTTTTTTTATCTCACTGCGGCCCGCTGCCTGCTCTCGATAGTCTCATCTGGCCCTCCCTTCGAAAAGGTTGCCCGCTCCATCTCTGGACTGATGTGCCAGTGCACTCTAGAGAGCCAAAAGGAGACAGGGCGAGAATCAAGAGGGAAGTGTGCGAGTAGCGATTCCTCGATAATTCGCTCTACCTGAATACAAAGTGTATTGGCATAGTAAAGAATTTCACGTATGTATTCGTGGTTGACCTCTGACTGTCAATCTCTCGCGCCTCGACATGTTCCAACACTATTGCATACTCCATTGTAACTTTATTCTGATTGGTCCACGTCATGTGGTGGGCTGTCCTAGCCACCACAACCAACTCTTACACAACCACAACCCCCTACGTGAAACAGCTGCATGTCGCGTGTCACCAGAATGAGTTGAATTGCGTCTTGCCTAGTTATCTGTCATAATTTACAAGTGATAGTGATAATATTTTAGTAAACTATGCCATTTTTTTTTTCGTTTATTCCTGTGGCGCCGGAAGCCTTTCTTGGTAGGGCCTGATGGTCGGCCCCAGCCCGTTATGGCCCAGGCAAGTGTTTAAAGTGGCGCCGTGTTGCTTGGCTCATGCTGCCCCCCTCCGGAACTCATCTTTGAGCCTCTCTTTAGAGAGAAAATCTAGAGTCCGGGTTGATAGGTGGTCTTCAGTTCAGCACATAGGTATCTTTAGGCCACTCGACGGTGACTAAAAAATTCCAGATGTGGCGGCGAGCCGTGTTCGAACCCGCTTCCTCCTGGACCGGGCTCCGGCACGCTAACCACTCAGCCACCGCCTCCCCAACAATTCTCCAAACAAATATAATATTAGACTGATTTTTTTTTAGATACGCTGGCAAAATATAATCTTACCTATGAAATTTGTTGTATTGCGTTTACTGGCATCACCTTTAATATTGCAGTGATATTAAGCCAGTCGAATAGTATTTGCCTTTTTCATTCCAGTAATATGCCTCTGAATATTTGCTGAAATGCATAGCTTCAGATATGTTAAGGTAAAAAGAGACACCCCTCATGCCCGACCGAGCACAGGGTGATTGGTGCGCATGACGCGTTCCAAATTGATTGAGTGATTTCATGAAATAATGAGTAACATAAAGAAAATGAAAGGCATAACATAGTCGAGCTAATCCAATACTATATAAGCAACTATTGATTGAAAAAAATATTGATATATGTGTGTAGGGGCGTTTGTAAAATGTTACACATTTATGTATTCTTTGTTTCAGGGAGGATGGGCAGACCAGTCTTGCCGTGGCAGCTACAAATTGTGTGTCCTGTGTAATGTTGATATGCCTGTTCTCCTCAGGTGAGTTTCGTGACCATTTCAGAATTGTTTCTTTTCTATATAATTAGTTTAGGCAAGTTAACTTTGGTTAAGGGGAGGCTCACCCACTGAAATAATGAAAATACCTAAAAATATTCGAAATCCAGATATGAGCGTTTTTAAGCAGTAAATATACCCATTAATATTATGCGAGTAATATTAGAACCATCAGACGCGCGGAAAACGTTTAAATGGACGCTGTAGTTGAAAGAAAATCTCTATCGGAGCGACATCACACATGAAAATATTCATAAAAAAATCAATCATTAGGCTTTTTGACTTAAAACTTTTACAGTTTAGTTATATTATTATTACAAATATTGCGTGACCTTGATAATGTTATACGTCATGACGTTATGATATCATGACGTATATGATGACGTCAAAAAATCCTGCAACCTTAATATTTATCTTGGAAATTTCAAATTTTGCATGTAAATACCCTCTCTCTCTCTCTCTCTCTCTCTCTCTCTCTCTCTCTCTCTCTCTCTCTCTCTCTCTCTCTATATATATATATATATATATATATATATATATATATTATCAATAGACTTATCATTTGTAATATCACCATATATGAACGACTTTTCTGGGTGGAAACAGTTATGAAACGAAAAAAAATGAATAAAATCTTTAATTGCCCGTAGAAAAAAAATATAAAATTCTTACCTTCAAAAAAATACTGAGAGCTAAAAATTTAATGGAAGTGCCTATAAATGCTCATGTCTGTAGTTTCATAGCATCGAATTAATTATGTACATATGTTTTTTTGATAAAGTTAAAACTTTTGTGTCTGGGGGGAATTATATAAAAATAATCACTATCGGCGCAACATCACACAAAACGTACTTATGGTGACCTCAAGATTTCATAACAGAGGGAAATAAAAAAAAGCAAATCTACAGTTTTGTTTATATGTTTATAGAGTATTTACATGCAAAATTTGAAATCTCTAGGAAAAATATTAAGGTTGCAGGATTTTTTGTCGCCATCATATACGTCATGACGTCATGACGTATAATATTATCAAGGTCACGCAATATTTGTAATAATAATATAACTAAACCGTAAAAGCTTTAAGTCAAAAGGCTTAATGATTGATTTTTTTATGAATATTTTCATGTCCGAGGGTGAGCCTCCCTTTAATATAATTACTGTAGGCAAATAAACATAGGCAACAGTACATGAACCTACCCTACAAGGATTTGTATAATTTCAAAGAATTTTTGCGGCTCAAGTTGACAAGTTGATATGCCCTGAGACTGGTTAGAAATTCCCTGTAACCCATTTAGAGCTAATGACAGATAGAAGGTACTGTACTCAATTAGATCTAAGGTGGGAATGCCTCATAGACAAAGCTCCACCCGCAACGCCCTACTGTGTTTACCTTACCTGAATTTGTGAGATTGGCTTGTTGGGGAATGGGAAGTGCAGCACACTACGTTTAAGCAAATTTGGTGACGAGAAAAGGGATAGATAGCTGTTGATTCTCTCTCTCTCTCTCTCTCTCTCTCTCTCTCTCTCTCTCTCTCTCTCTCTCTCTCTCTCTCTCTCTCTCTCTCCTTTTTTTATTTATTTAATCATACAGTGTAGTACATAGCATATGCATTTTGGTTGATACATGAACGTGGGAAATCAAGAGCACGGGAACATAAGAAAAACGTATACATATGTCAGATTGGGCACTTTTCGAAGGCTTTAAGTGACACTTTTTCTCGTGTTACTATTTCAAAAGCCTTTTTTTCTTTCGACACGTTCACTGAGAGTTTACCGGCATCATTGGAGTGGAGCATGTTTCTCGCCATCTGTGAGCAGTCACCTTCACCTGCTTGATGGACATTCCCTTCACTGTAGGCACTGCTGTAGTGAACGAGTTCCACAGGTGTGACACCCTGGAAGTGAAGGTCCTCTTGTGCTGGCTGGCACGTGACCTCGGCACCCCGACCTCTTCGTGGCTGGAAAGTACCGTTCTCGCTTCTCTCACACCCTCTCGCAAGGGGAGCCTCATCCTCGCCATGTGTGGCTCTCCTTGTACCTGGGCCTTTTGGAACACATATAATAATATAATATATAATAATAAGAAAATTAGTGTTACTTAAAAAAAAATAGGTGAACCCGCTTGTCGACACTACCTGGACCGCCCGGGAAAGGAAGGTCGAAGTTTCCAGCAGTCGCTAGAGATTTTACAAGCTTTGTAACGTTACAAGCATTGCAACTAAATGCATTGCATGCAGATAATAGCTTAATATCATCCCCAGCATAAAACAATGAAATGCAATGGAACTATTCACACACCACCTAAAAATGTAGAAGTAAACCACCGTTAATTAACAATCTTCCCTGCTCGACCGCCACCTAGGCTATATACGAGACAAAGACAGCCCACAAAGAGATGACCCCACGTGGCGAATGGTATTTCATCGCTCCTACCAGATGCGTGAAGCTGAAGAGAAGGTGTTTTACGTCCAACTCGACCCCGTATTATACCAATTCCTCCCTTGGGACACACTCATTGCCTTGGGCAAATTCAGTGCTACTATTGACACTGAGAGGGTTGGCTATGAGCTATGTGTTTGTCCCCATGATTATGGTCCCAGGAACACCAACAGCTCTCTCCTTAATTTTGCAAGGTCCAGGAGGTTGAGAATTACAGGTTCTTGATATCTGAGAACAGAGACCACTCGATTTGGTATGGAAATATTGGAAAGGTAGTTAAGGAAATTGATGATATTCTAGTAAGTATTCGTTGGAGGATACCGAAGAAGTGAAGGGAGTGCTGGAGTCTTAGCACTTGATCGTAGCCTTGTTGCAACACTTGAACTCCATGTTAGGTCATAAATAATCTCGAGATGCAATAATACTCTATTCTAAAAGACCTGTGAGGAGTAGGTAGGAAGACACTTACCGAAACGGGCGTTAGCCACTCCTGGTGATGTATACACGGGAAACGAGGAGGGTACTGCAAGCCCATCGAAGACCCTTCGCGTGTCCTCACTTTTCGTTGCCCTATTGTCTCATCAACACCAGAAAATAGTTCAACATGCTCTCTAAAGACAAATCCTCTTACTTTCTACAACACGCTACTTACGCACAACACACAAAGTTTCCTTTATTTTTCAAAACTCAAAATTGCCGTAAATCGCAGTGCCTTTGAGTCCCCGTCTGGGGGTGGGGGGGGCTTCCGACCCAAAAGGTGTCTTAATAGCTCCTCAAATTTCTTCTTTATTAACTTCTGCGACAATCGCGGTCTTCGTTCCAATTTTCATTACTCTCTGGAGCACCATCTCTCCTCCTCTAAACCTCACCTTCTTTTCCTCACCGAAACACAGGTCTCGGAGGCTACTGACAGTAATCTCTACTTTGTTCCCTCTTCCAATCTCTATCCCAAATATCAATCCAAAGTTAAACGTTGCTTCTTTGTACACAACGACATCGCTTGCTCTCGTTCCCACGACCTTGAGTCTTCAGAATTTTTCACCATCTGGCGAAGACTTGATTGAAATTATATAAATGTGTATGTCTGTGCTGTTTATCTCTCACCTGACTCTACCAACTATATAAAATTCTTTGACTATTTGAACTCTAAAGTGGACCACATCTTGACTCACTCTCCCTTCGTTGAAATCTCCATTTTAGGAGATTTCAATGTTCCCCACCAGCTTTGACTTTCATCCTCTTTCACTGACCAGCCTGGTGAACAAGCCTACAACTTTATTATCCTCAATGATCTAGACCAGTTGGTTCAGCAGCCTACACGTATTGGAGATAAGCCCAACATTCTAGACCTCTTCCTCACATCTAATCCTTCAGTTTATTCAATAAAATCAAGCTTATTCTCTCCGTCAGGCTCCTCCAATCACAACCATATCTCTGCATCGCTCCTGTACAGCTTCTGGACCCATCTAAGAGGTGGTGATTCTGACATTTTGCTTTACATCAGTGGGACGATGCTTTTTTTTCGATTTTCCGTGAAATGATTACTGCTTCCAGGAGAGAGACCCCTCTGTGTATGCCCAGCAAATTACTGAGGTGATTGCCTCAGGAATGGAGGCACACATCCTACGTGACAGATTACTGTCAGTAGCCTCCGAGACCTGTGTTTCGGTGAGGAAAAGAAGGTGAGGTTTAGAGGAGGAGAGATGGTGCTCCAGAGAGTAATGAAAATTGGAACGAAGACCGCGATTGTCGCAGAAGTTATTAAAGAAGAAATTTGAGGAGCTATTAAGACACCTTTTGGCTGGAGTAGGTAGGAAGACACCTACCGAACGGGCGCAAGCCACTCCCGGTGAGGTATATATGGGAACATAAGAACATAAGAACATAAGAACGCAGGAGTCTGCAAGAGGCCGGTAGGCCTGTACGAGGCAGCTCCTTTGACCCTAAGCTCCCGTGTATCTAACCCCACCTAATATCGCTGTCCATGAATTTATCTAGTCTATTTTTGAATGTGACAATTGTATTGGCACTCACCACATGACTGCTAAGCCTATTCCACTCATCCACCACCCTGTTAGTAAACCAATTTTTGCCTATGTCCCTGTTGAATCTGAATTTATCCAGTTTAAACCCGTTACTTCGTGTCCTACCCGGTTCTCTTACCAACAAAACCTTATGAATGTCTCCCTTATTAAAGCCCTTCATCCATTTATAAACCTCGATCATGTCTCCACGCACCCTTCGCCTTTCTAGGGAATGCAAGTTTAACTGTTTGAGTCTTTCCTCGTATGGCAAGTTTCTCAACCCCTGAATCATCTTAGTCATCCTCCTCTGCACCGATTCTAACATTTTGATATCCATTCTATAGTAGGGTGACCAGAACTGAACCGCATAGTCAAGATGAGGTCTAACTAATGCTAAAAATAGTTTGAGGAAGACTTCGGGGCTTCTGTTGCTTACGCTCCTTGAAATAAATCCCTGTACCTTATTAGCTCGATTTCTAGCTTGAATGCATTGTGCCCTTGGACGGAGATCAGAGCTCACTAAGACCCCTAAATCCCTCTCGCACCCAGACCTACTTATGAGAGTGTCATTTAAGCAATAGTTATGTGAGGGGTTGTTCCTACCTACACTCAGAATACTGCACTTCCCTACATTGAACTCCATCTGCTATTTATCCGCCCAGTCATATAATCTGTTGAGTTCACCTTGGAGAATACTAGCGTCCTGATCCGACTCAATTACTCTACCGATCTTGGTATCATCTGCAAATTTACTAACATCACTACTAATTCCTGTGTCTAAGTCATTGATATAAGGTGAGAAGGGAGCTGAAGCCCTCCAAAGACCCTTCCCATGTCCTCACTAACCGTTTCCCTATTGTCTCACCAACACCGGAGAGTAGTTCAGCATGCTCTCTAAAGACAGATTCTCTCTTTATCCACACCACACTACATTCACACAACATATACACCTTTTCCCAAAATTAAAATTTCAAAATGGCGCACATACACCAAGCCTCGGAGTCCCCGACTGGGGGGGGGACCACAAATTCCCCCAGGGAGGACTCCCCTTCTGGCTGCCGACCCGAGAGGTGTCTTGATAACTCCTCGAACCTCTTTCTTCTCAATTTCTGCAACATTCGCGGTCTTCGCTCTAATTTTCATTCTGTGGAACATCATCTCTCCTCCTCTAAACCTCACCTTCTCTTCCTTACCGAAACACAGGTTTCTGAGGCTACTGACAGCAATCTCTACTCTGCTCCCTCCTACTATCTCTATCCTAAATTTCAATCCAAAGCTGGTTGTTGCGCCTACGTGCGCAACGACATCACTTGCTCTCGTGCCCACGACCTTGACTCTTCTGAATTTTCCACCATCTGGCTTCATTGACTTCATTGTCATTCTATTACTAAATACATCTGTGCTGTTTATCTCTCACCTAACTCTACCAACTATGTAAAATTCTTTGACTATTTGAATTCTAAAGTGGAGCACATCTTGACCCACTCTCCCTTCGCTGAAATCTCCATCCTAGGAGATTTCAATGTTCACCACCAGCTTTGGCTTTCATCCTCTTTCACTGACCATCCTGGTGAACAAGCCTACAACTTTGCTATCCTCAACGACCTAGAGCAGTTGGTCCAGCACCCTACACGTATTCCCGACCGTCTTGGAGATCGGCCCAACATTCTAGACCTCTTTCTTACCTCAAACCCTTCTGCTTATTCTGTCAAACTGTTCTCTCCGTTGGGCTCCTCCGATCACAATCTTATTTCTGCATCCTGTCCTATCGCTCCTGTACACCCTCTGGACCCACCGAAGAGGCGATGCTTCTGGCATTTTGCTTCAGCTCGGTGGGACGACCTGAGGATGTACTTTTCCGATTTCCCGTGGAATGATTATTGCTTCCAGGATAGAGACCCCTCTGTGTGTGCTCAGCGCATCACAGAGGTGATTGTCTCTGGAATGGAGGCATACATTCCTCGTTCTTTCTCTACTCCTCACGCAAAAAAGCCTTGGTTTAATCACGCTTGTTCTCGTGCTGTCAATGATAGAGAGGTAGCTCACAAAAGGTACCAGAGCCTTCAAACTAATGCTAATTATGAACTGTACATTTCTGCCCGAAATCGTGCCAAATCTATTCTCCGACTAACCAAAAATTCTTTCATTAATAGAAAATGTCAAAACCTTGCTTTCTCTAACTCTTCCCGTGACTTCTGGCATCTAGCCAAAAACATCTCCTCCAACTTCACTTCTTCATCTTTCCCTCCACTCCTCAGTCCTGACGGCAACACTGCCGTCTCATCTATCTCTAAGGCTGAATTCTTCTCTCAAACTTTTTCTAAAAACTCCACTCTGGATGATTCTGGGCATATTCCTCCTACTCTTCCCCCCTCTGACTCCTTTATGCCTGTTATAAAGATTCTTCAAAATGATGTTTTCTATGCCCTCTCTGGCCTCAATCCTCAGAAGGCTTATGGACCTGATGGAGTGCCTCCTATTGTCCTTAAAAACTGTGCCTCCGTGCTGTCACCCTGCCTGGTCAAACTCTTTCGCCTCTGCCTGTCAACATCTACCTTTCCTTCTTGCTAGAAGTATGCCTTCATACAGCCTGTACCTAAGAAGGGTGACCGCTTCAATCCCTCAAACTACCGTCCTATTGCTTTACTTTCTTGTCTATCTAAAGCTTTTGAATCAATCCTTAACCGGAAGATTCAAAAGCACCTTTCCACTTCTGACCTTCTATCTGATCGCCAGTATGGGTTCTGCAAGGGGCGTTCTACTGGTGATCTCCTAGCCTTCTTAACTGACTCTTGGTCATCCTCTCTTAGCCGTTTCGGTGAAACTTTTGCTATTGCGCTGGACATATCAAAAGCTACTGATAGGGTCTGGCACAAATCTTTGCTTTCTAAACTACCCTCCTACGGTTTCTATCCTTCTCTCTGTACCTTTATCTCCAGTTTCCTTTCTGACCGTTCTATTTCTGCCGTGGTAGACGGTCACTGTTCTTCCCCTAAATCTATTAACAGTGGTGTCCCACAGGGTTCTGTCCTATCTCCCACTCTTTTTCTGTTGTTCATTGATGATCTTCTTTCCAAAACGAACTGTCCTATCCATTCCTACGCCGATGATTCCACTCTGTATTATTCAACTTCTTTTAATAGAAGACCCACCCTTCAGGAACTTAACGACTCAAGGCTGGAGGCTGCATAACGCTTAGCCTCAGCCCTTACTATTATTTCCGATTGGGGCAAGAAGAACCTGGTGTCCTTCAACGCCTCAAAAACACAGTTTCTCCACATATCCACTCGACACAATCTTCCAAACAACTATCCCCTATTCTTTGACAACACCCAGCTATCACCTTCCTCAACACTAAACATTCTCGGTCTATCCTTAACTCAAAATCTCAACTGGAAACTTCATATCTCATCTCTTACTAAATCAGCTTCCTCGAGGCTGGGCGTTCTGTACCGTCTCCGCCAGTTCTTCTCCCCTGCACAGTTGCTGTCCATATACATGGGCCTTGTCTGCCCTCGTATGGAGTATGCATCTCATGTGTGGGGGGGCTCCACTCACACAGCTCTTCTGGACAGAGTGGAGGCTAAGGCTCTTCGTCTCATCAGCTCTCCTCCTCATACTGATAGTCTTCTACCTCTTAAATTCCGCCGCAATGTTGCCTCTCTTTCTATCTTCTATCGATATTTCCACGCTGACTGCTCTTCTGAACTTGCTAACTGCATGCCTCCTCCCCTCCCGCGGCCCCGCTGCACTCTACTTTCTACTCATGCTCATCCCTATACTGTCCAAACCCCTTATGCAAGAGTTAACCAGCATCTTCACTCTTTCATCCCTCACGCTGGTAAACTCTGGAACACTCTTCCTTCATCTGTATTTCCTCCTGCCTACGACTTAAACTCTTTCAAGAGGAGGGTATCAGGACACCTTTCCTCCCGAAACTGACCTATCTTTCGGCCACCTCTTTGGATTCTTTTTAGGAGCAGTGAGTAGCGGGCTTTTTTTTATTAATGTTTGCTTTTTGTGTGCCCTTGAACTGTCTCCTTTGCTTTAAAAAAAAAAAAAAAAAAAAAAAAAAACTTTCTCTACTCCACTTGCTAAAAAGCCTTGCTTCAATCACGCTTGTGTTCATGCTATTAAATATAGAGAGGCAGCTCACAAAAGGTACTAAAGCCTTTGCACTCTTGCTAAGCATGATCTTTGCATTTATTCCCACAATAGTGCCAAATCGATCCTTCGACTTATCAAAAACACTTTCATCAATAGTAATTGCAAACACTTTTCTTTTTTCTAATTTTTCAAGTGACTTGTGGTACCTAGTAAAATCATATCGAACAATTTCATGTATTCATATTTCCCTCCTCTTTTTTTTCATCTTGAGGGCATCACCCACGTCATATCTATATCTAAGGCCGAACCTTTCTCTTAAACTTTCACTAAAACCTCCACTCTGGACGATTTTTTGCACATTCCCTCTATTCATCCTCCCTCTGACCTCTATGACTAATGATGTTCTTTTATGCCCTCGCTGGTCTCAACCCTCAGAACGTTTATGGACCTTATGGAGTGCCTCCTACTGTCCTTAAAAAAAATGTACTTCCGTTTTGACAATCTGCCTGGTCAAACTCTTTCGTCTCTGACTTTCATCATCAAACTTTCCTTCCTGCTGGATGTACATCTACATACAACCTGTGCCTAAGAAGGGTGACCGCTCTAACCCTTCAATCTACCGCCCTATAGCTTTACTTTCTTGTCTTTCTAAACCTTTTCAAACAATAATTAAAAGGAAAGTTATTAATGATATATCCATTTCTGACCTTTCTGATCGCCAGTATGGGTTCCGCAAGGGACGCTCTACTGGTGATCGTCTTGCCTTCCTAACTGACTCCTGGTCATCCTCTCCTAGCCGTTTCAGTGAAACTTTTTATATTGCCAAAGACATTTCGAAAACTTACGACAAAATCTGGCACAGATCTTTGCTCTCCGAAATACCCTGCTGCGGATTATATCCCTCGTTCTGTATCTTTATCTTCAGTTTCCTTTCCGGCCAATCTATCTCTGCTGTGGTAGACGGTCACCGTTCTTCCCCTAAAAATATCAAAAGTGGCATCCCGCAGATGCCCTATGAAGTCCTACCTCCTACCTACCTAACTCTTTCTGTTTTTTTTTTATGACAAAACCAAGTGTCTTATGCATTCTTACGGCGATGACTTTACTTTGCATTACTCAACTTCTTTTGATAGAAGACCCTCCAAACACGAACTACATGATTCAAGGCTGGAGGCCGCAGAATGCTTAACCTTGGGCCTTACTATCATTTCCAATTATGGCAAGAACTTGGTGTCCTTCAGCGCCTCAAAAACTCATTTAATCCACCTTTCAACACAACACGATCTTCTAAACACCTATCCCCTATTCTTTGATAACACTCAACAGTCACCTTCTACAATAAAGATCATCGGTCTATCCTTAAAATATCAACTGGAAACCTCATATCTCTTCTCTAACTAAATCAGCTTCCTCGAGGTTGGTCGATCTGTATCGTCTCTGCCAGTTATTTTTCCTCCCTTGAAGATTATGTTTATATACAGGGGCCTTGTCCGCCCCCGTATGAGGTATGCATCTCATGTGTGAAGGATCTCCACACGCACACAGCTCTCCTGGACAGAGTAGAGTCTAAGGCTCTTTGTCTCACCAACTCCTCTCCTCTTACTAGCAGTCTTATACCTCTTAAAATCCGCCGTAATGTTGCATCTCATTCTTTCTTCTTTCGATATTTTCAAGCTGACTACTCTTCTGCACTTGCTAACTGCATGCCTCCCCCCCTCCCGTGGCCCTGCTGCATTAAACCTTCTACCATGCTGTCCAAATCCCTCATGCAAGAGTTAAGCAGTATATTCATTATTTCATCTCTCGTACTGGTAAACTCTGAAAATATCTTCCTTCGTCTGTATTTCCTCTAGCCTACGACTTGAACTCTTTCAAGAGGAGAGTATCGAAACATCTCTCCTCTCGAAATTTACCTCTTTTTTGGCCAATTTCTAAAATCTTTTTATAGGGGCGATGTTTTTTTTCTCTCATTATTAGTTTTTTGCCCTTGACCTGCTCCCCTTACTGTTAAACAAATGTGCACAAGAGTATGCCGTGACAATATCGAATCGATTTAATGTGCTAAGCACCCTTGGATAAATGCTTGAACCGTGGGATACCTTCAAACGTGAAACTCTTCTAGCTCCCAAGGAGTGTATTGAAGAACGCCCAATATCTCGGAGTTGATTTGCCTCGGCGGAGACGCTGAAGAATATTAAGGAGAAACGCAAAGAGAGGTGTGAGGAGGGTATAAATAATGTTTACTAAAATATTATTAAGTAAAGATTGGTGCCTAAAGCGTAGATGCTGATGGCGGCAGCGTTACGGTCTCTCGCTCGTTCAACTGGCCTCGTCAGGCACCCCGTGGTCCTTCTCTCTGACGGCCACAGGAGGCGTCAAAGAGACTATATACGAAGAGATAGTGGTATGTAGTAATTCCTCGGGCGTGCGGAAGTAGCGCCATCTATTGCAGCCCACCAAAAACGTCACCTTTCAGGGGTAGCTTTACTATTTTTGAAGTACCTGCCACAGCACCCTATCCAGCCTTCACTTAATTTTTTTCATTGTAAAATGATTTACTAATGGGGTAAAGAAAAATATATTTGTTCTTATGTTTTATTAGGTATTATCTACACTATATCAATTTGTTTTTTTAGGAAAAATATGATGTTGAAAGCATTTGCTAATATATATATATATATATATATATATATATATATATATATATATATATATATATATATATATATATATATATATATATATATATATATCTATATCTATATAAATATATATATATATATATATATATATATATATATATATATATATATATATATATATATATATATATATATATATATATATATATATATGTGTGTGTGTGTGTGTGTGTGTGTGTGTAGCAAACATATCCAGTGCTTTAAATACAAGCAAAGCATACAACATTCTATGCATGCTAGATTACTATAATGCCTTTGCAACTGTGGTAACCCGGATGTCACACTGGTCCTGTGTCCCAGGGTAATGGGTTCCCTAACACCACGGCCTCAAGGGCCAATGTTACAGAGATGAGCACCGAGGCCACGCGCTGCTACAGCGTATGCCCCCAGCCTTACCTTTACCTTTTGCAAAATGCTCTTAGCTGAGTAAAAATATCATACTAACTGTACAAGTGCCAGATAATGGCAAGCATTGCATACTGCTTGACAGGGCAGAGGACAAAAGCTTCTAAGCATTACAACTGAAATAAACAATGGGAGACACTCGAAGCTTGTTAACTGAACATGACCCGATTTATAACAGGCAAAACCAACAATGGTGCGTTATATACAATGAAAACTGTATAAAAATGTTGCAAGGCACATCAATATAAGAGCAAAGCATCATAAAACATGCTGAAATACATGATGGAGGACATCAAGAAGGTAACACATGAGTTGTCTTAAATGGAATGCAATAACTTGGTGGTCCTGGGAGACAGCCAAGCCTGGAGGTGAAAATGGAATGTAAGACACGGTATGATCTCACAAGCTCTGACCTTGGTGTCAGGGTCATGAAGATATTAAGCTCAGTAGGCACAACTATGCAGTGGAGGCAAATACGATAAAAGCAAATGAGACAAAATAAGGCAACTCATAGTGTAAGACAATAGCAGGAAAGTTATGCTGCAGTATGTGACACACCAATTAAATTACAGGGCAGAGAGTGATATGTATTTCATAGGCTACATCAGTAAACATGTAGCATTTATTGCAGGAACCACACATTTAAGTTGGATGTAATAAAATATATGTTTTTAGCACACATTAAAGTTGGATGTAATAAAATCATTTAATATGAAACTCCTTGAACTGGCCAACTAAATAAACCACTCTCTGCTCCCCCCTCCCTTCAAAAAAGCATTATTTTTCACAAGGTTTATGAGGCATTAGTCAAGAATATCAACTGCCATTACATTTTGTAAATCATACCTATGTGATTATGTATATCGTATAAAGCAGAAAAAAATTGCATGCTGTAATACACACAAGATTACTCCAGGAAGCCACATTAATGATGCCAGACACGTGATGATAAACACTTAGTGTGATGAAATTACATGCTGTATTTCACATTATGAAACCAAGCCAAGTGTCACCGCAGCACATTATTAGGTAAGGCAGACACCAAAAACTTGTTACCTGAACAAGATTAAATATAACAGGCAAAATCCACAATAAAGCATTGCATACTGCTGGGTAGGGAAGAGAGCAAATGCTTCCAAGCATTACACCTGAAATAAACAATGGCAGATATTCAAAGCTTGTGAGCTGAACAAGATCTGATTTATAACAGGCAAAACCAACAATGGTGCATTACATGCGACATCTGGCAGGGGATTCCTTGCATTACAACTGGAAAGTGGCAGACACCTAAAGCTTGTTAACTGAACAAGATCTGATTTATAACAGGCGGTGGCTGAACTGGTAGCGTACTGGGCCCACAATCACCGCGTGATGGACGACGCGGGTTCGAATCCCCACGCTACCACTTGGATTTTTCAGTCACCGCCGAGTGGCTTAAAACTACCCACATGCTGTCCTGAAGACCACCCATCAACCCGGACTCTAGAGGAAGCCGTCCAAGCGAATCAAGAACGAGTTCCGGGGGGCAGCATGAGCCAATGCAAGATGGCGCCACTATAAACACTCGCCTGCGCCAGAACGGGCTGGGCCGACCATCAGGCCCCACCTGGAAGAAGCCTTGGGCCGACCATCAGGCCCCACCAGGAAGATGCCTACCGGCGCAACAGGCAACGACGTAAAAAAAAGGCAAAACCAACAATGGTGCATTATATGTGATATCTGGCAGGGAAGATAAATGATTCCTTGCATTACAACTGGAAAGTGGCAGACACCCAAAGCTTGTTAATTGAACAAGATCTGATTTATAACAAGCAAGCCCAACAATGGTGCATTACTTGCAATATTTGGCAAAGTATATGGAAAAAAATTCTTGGCGTAACAAGAGAAATACTAAATAATGGCAAATCCCATGAAGTTTCTCTTCTTTTGACAAAGCCTGTGCTCTTTGCTGCAGGGCTGTCAGAGTCTGTTTGCTCCAGCCAACATTTACAAAAATACCCCTGAGTCATAAGTGAAGTATTGAAACTGAAGGCAAGTGAAATACTGTGCTTAGAAATCTATTAGCATTTGGCCTTTAATAGTATAAGGCCAGAGCAAACCTCCTCTCTTGCAACCCATATCTCCTACTAGGCTTAGATCTTGGCATCTTGCAGCATGTTGAACCTGACCTCAGAAAAAATCCATCCCTATTGGATCAAAAAAATTGCTGGCTCTGGGCAAAAACTGCCCAGGAGTTGTAACAGCCTGGGCTTTGAGCTGCCTTGCCTCCCGGTGCAGACGGCAGACTGTTGTGTGCAGCAATTTTCACTTTTCATGTCTGAAAATACATGAAAAAATATTTAATCACAATTAATCACAATTCTAAATAATAAAATATGTGCATGTAATTGCATTATTTTCAGTGCTATAAGGACAGTGAATCTAAGCATTGACATTATGTCTGCACGCCAGCTTCGATGGAAGGCTTCACTTAGCGGACTCTTGAGGAACTGTCTAAGGGAAATCAAGAATGTGCTGCGTAGCGGCAACAAGAGCCATGTATAGCTGGGCCATTATAAACACTTGTCTGCGCCGTGACCATCAGGCTCAGCCGAGAAAGCCTACCATCCCTATATCCTAGGACGCAAGCAATATATATATATATATATATATATATATATATATATATATATATATATATATATATATATATATATATATATATATATATATATATATAGAGAGAGAGAGAGAGAGAGAGAGAGAGAGAGAGAGAGAGAGAGAGAGAGAATTAATACAATGAGAATGAGATAATGAGAATGAGAGAATGGGAATGATAATTACAATTATTGTGAGGGAGTGAAAATGAAAATGGGTGAGAATCTGGAAAAGTATGATAACTTAAACTTTTTTTATTTTATAACAAAGGAGGCAGCTCAAGGGCACACACAAAAAAAAATAATAAAAAAAGCCCGCTACTCACTGCTCCTAAAAAAGAAACAAAAGAGGTGGCCGAAAGGAAGATCAAATACGGGAGGAGAGGTGTCCTGATACCCTCCTCTTGAAAGAGTTCAAGTTGTAGGGAGGAGGAAATACAGATGAAAGAAGATTGTTCCAGAGTTTACCAGGGTGAGGAATGAAAGAGTGAAGATGCTGGTTAACTCTTGCATAAGGGGTTTGGACAGTATAGGGATGAGCATGAGTAGAAAGTTGAGTGCAGCGGAGCCGCGGGAGGGGTGAGGCATGCAGTTAGCAAGTTCAGAAGAGCAGTCAGCGTGGAAATATCGATAGAAGATAGAAAGAGAGGCAACATTGCGGCAGAATTTAAGAGGTAGAAGACTATCAGTATGAGGAGGAGAGCTGATGAGACGAAGAGCCTTAGCCTCCACTCTGTCCAGAAGAGCTGTGTGAGTGGAGCCCCCCCACACATGAGATGCATACTCCATACAAGGGCGGACAAGGCCCCTATATATGGATAGCAACTGTGCAGGGGAGAAGAACTGGCGGAGACGGTACAGAACGCCCAGCCTCGAGGAAGCTGATTTAGTAAGAGATGAGAAATGAAGTTTCCAGTTGAGATTTTGAGTTAAGGATAGACCGAGGATGTTTAGTGTTGAGGAAGGTGATAGCTGGGTGTTGTCAAAGAATAGGGGATAGTTGTTTGGAAGATTGTGTCGAGTGGATGGGTGGAGAAACTGTGTTTTTGAGGCGTTGAAGGACACCAGGTTCTTCTTGCCCCAATCGGAAATAATAGTAAGGCCTGAGGCTAAGCGTTCTGCAGCCTCCAGCCTTGAGTCGTTAAGTTCCTGAAGGGTAGGTCTTCTATTAAAAGAAGTTGAGTAATGCAGAGTGGAATCATCGGCGTAGGAATGGATAGGACAGTTCGTTTTGGAAAGAAGATCATCAATGAACAACAGAAAAAGAGTGGGAGATAGGACAGAACCCTGTGGGACACCACTGTTAATAGATTTAGGGGAAGAACAGTGACCGTCTACCACGGCAGAAATAGAACGGTCAGAAAGGAAACTGGAGATAAAGGTACAGAGAGAAGGATAGAAACCGTAGGAGGGTAGTTTAGAAAGCAAAGATTTGTGCCAGACCCTATCAGTAGCTTTTGATATGTCCAGCGCAATAGCAAAAGTTTCACCGAAACGGCTAAGAGAGGATGACCAAGAGTCAGTTAAGAAGGCTAGGAGATCACCAGTAGAACGCCCCTTGCAGAACCCATACTGGCGATCAGATAGAAGGTCAGAAGTGGAAAGGTGCTTTTGAATCTTCCGGTTAAGGATTGATTCAAAAGCTTTAGATAGACAAGAAAGTAAAGCTACAGGACGGTAGTTTGAGGGATTGGAGCGGTCACCCTTCTTAGGTACAGGCTGTATGAAGGCATACTTCCAGCAAGAAGGAAAGGTAGATGTTGACAGGCAGAGGCGAAAGAGTTTGACCAGGCAGGGTGACAGCACGGAGGCACAGTTTTTAAGGACAATAGGAGGCACTCCATCAGGTCCATAAGCCTTCTGAGGATTGAGGCCAGAGAGGGCACAGAAAACATCATTTTGAAGAATCTTTATAACAGGCATAAAGGAGTCAGAGGGGGGGATGAGTAGGAGGAATATGCCCAGAATCGTCCATAGTGGAGTTTTTAGAAAAAGTTTGAGAGAAGAGTTCAGCCTTAGAGATAGATGAGACGGCAGTGTTGCCGTCAGGACTGAGGAGTGGAGGGAAAGATGAAGAAGTGAAGTTGGAGGAGATGTTTTTGGCTAGATGCCAGAAGTCACGGGAAGAGTTAGAGAAAGCAAGGTTTTGACATTTTCTATTAATGAAAGAATTTTTGGTTAGTCGGAGAATAGATTTGGTACGATTTCGGGCAGAAATGTACAGTTCATAATTAGCATTAGTTTGAAGGCTCTGGTACCTTTTGTGAGCTACCTCTCTATCATTGACAGCACGAGAACAAGCGTGATTAAACCAAGGCTTTTTAGCGTGGAGTAGAAAAAAGAACGAGAAATGTATGCCTCCATTCCAGAGACAATCACCTCTGTGATGCGCTGAGCACACACAGAGGGGTCTCTATCCTGGAAGCAATAATCATTCCACGGGAAATCGGAAAAGTACATCCTCAGGTCGTCCCACCGAGCTGAAGCAAAATGCCAGAAGCATCGCCTCTTCGGTGGGTCCAGAGGGTGTACAGGAGCGATAGGACAGGATGCAGAAATAAGATTGTGATCGGAGGAGCCCAACGGAGAGAACAGTTTGACAGAATAAGCAGAAGGGTTTGAGGTAAGAAAGAGGTCTAGAATGTTGGGCCGATCTCCAAGACGGTCGGGAATACGTGTAGGGTGCTGGACCAACTGCTCTAGATCGTTGAGGATAGCAAAGTTGTAGGCTTGTTCACCAGGATGGTCAGTGAAAGAGGATGAAAGCCAAAGCTGGTGGTGAACATTGAAATCTCCTAGGATGGAGATTTCAGCGAAGGGAGAGTGGGTCAAGATGTGCTCCACTTTAGAATTCAAATAGTCAAAGAATTTTACATAGTTGGTAGAGTTAGGTGAGAGATAAACAGCACAGATGTATTTAGTAATAGAATGACAATGAAGTCAATGAAGCCAGATGGTGGAAAATTCAGAAGAGTCAAGGTCGTGGGCACGAGAGCAAGTGATGTCGTTGCGCACGTAGGCGCAACAACCAGCTTTGGATTGAAATTTAGGATAGAGATAGTAGGAGGGAACAGAGTAGAGATTGCTGTCAGTAGCCTCAGAAACCTGTGTTTCGGTAAGGAAGAGAAGGTGAGGTTTAGAGGAGGAGAGATGATGTTCCACAGAATGAAAATTAGAGCGAAGACCGCGAATGTTGCAGAAATTGAGAAGAAAGAGGTTCGAGGAGTTATCAAGACACCTCTCGGGTCGGCAGCCAGAAGGGGAGTCCTCCCTGGGGGAATTTGTGGTCCCCCCCCCAGGCGGGGACTCCGAGGCTTGGTGTATGTGCGCCATTTTGAAATTTTAATTTTGGGAAAAGGTGTATATGTTGTGTGAATGTAGTGTGGTGTGGATAAAGAGAGAATCTGTCTTTAGAGAGCATGCTGAACTACTCTCCGGTGTTGGTGAGACAATAGGGAAACGGTTAGTGAGGACATGGGAAGGGTCTTTGGAGGGCTTCAGCTCCCTTCTCACCTCCCATATATACCTCACCGGGAGTGGCTTGCGCCCGTTCGGTAGGTGTCTTCCTACCTACTCCAGCCAGCTAACTTGTAGGTTAACTCTTAACTGCACAGCAAACACTGCATCTATGAAGTTCCTGCAACTAAAGAATGGGCATTAAAATTGCGGTGGTGGGCACCGCTAACCGAAAAGCTAACTTCGCTAACTGGAAATTCACTAACTAAAAAGTTAACTTTTCTTACGCTAAACCGGTAAATTGATGAAGAAATTAGTGGAAGCTAACGCTAATCGCTAACTTTTTATATATGGATTTAGCTTCGGTTTAGTATTTTGGCTGTAAAACCCTTAAAAGCAGACGTAGTAACCTGAAATTTCAATATGTTTTAGCTTAGACGAGAGCTTTACAGAAAGGTTTAGCAAACCAAAATCAGATGATGATAAAGGTAAACAAACAAACAAGAAACAACAAGAAGAGAAAGAAGCCTCCTGTTTATCCTAAATCCTTATATTTTACCAAAGATTTCCCGCAAATTTACTATTTTTATACTTTTTTTTTCCATAACTGACACTTTTTTATTATATTAAGTTAGGTGGAAAATATCGAGTTTTTTTTTTATTAAATCCCGAGTTCAAAGAGTTGGAAATGGAAGATGCATTACCCTAAAAGACCAAAACAATTCCCTAATAATGGTCTAATTACAATACTCTAAGGCGTAATTTATCTAAAAGTGGAAGCCCTGGAATTATTGCGGCATGTGGCTCAACTGATGCTGTCTGTAAACAACGGACAAGAACAAACTTGTATGTTTTTTTAGTGAACTTAAAGTTAGGGGAGGAGGAATTACATTTAGCGGAAGCTAAGTGGTCAGCTAAATGTTTCCTAAGTTAGCGAAAACGCTAATCGGCTAACGAAAAAGTTAGCTTCGCTAATTAGCGGTTAGCAAATTAGCGGAACCATGCCCGCACTGATTAATTTCACGCTAATACAGGAGTCAAGGCTAGGAGCCTTCAAGACTCTGAGATGTTTGGCTACGCTGTCTACCTCAGCCACCCAGGAACTTCAGCAAGGGCGTGCTATCCACTCCAGCAGCTTCTGAAATCATAATCTCGTTAACTGGACAGCTGGCACTTCATCTTTAAAGCCCTGCAACTGAAGAGTCAGCATTAATTTCACGTTGACTCGGTAACGTGAGCAGCTGCCACTCACGGCACCCACATAATCGTTGCCCCCCCCCCCCCCACACACACACATACACACACACACACACACACACACACACACACACACCGCCGCCTGCTTTCACTTTGCAGTTTTCACAGAATTGCACAACCAAGATCGTGTTGAATTGCCCAGTCACTTTGACCCTGGGCCGTTCAGCTCTGGTGCAATTGACAGCTGGGACCATGAGGGTGAAAATGTTTCAGAGCATGATACAGTTACTGTTCTCTATCAAGATAAACCCCAAGCATCAATAAGTAAACCCAAAATATCTGACACGTGTATAGCACATGGCCCTCAGGCTTTCAAAGAGATCTTGCCTTGCCAAGTTCTTGCACCAACTGGGGCACAATCTGGCTCCATGCCGACTGCTTTCTAGATAAAGGAGGTGCACGTTTCTTTGATCGTGATTCATACAGATGGTTTCTCATACAGTCATTGTGATAGAATAAGTCCGCCCCGAACACAGCTCTTGGCTCTTGGAGGTCACAGGTTCGGGTAAACACATCATCCTGGAAATAGTTTGTTGCAGCAAGAAATGTCAGTGCACGGTTGGACTCGCTGATGCGATATTTGTTGTACACTTGTTTGTAAGATGTCTGGTTACATATGATACACAAAACTTTCCATAACGAAGTGGCTGTTGTAACAGCATTAGGTGGGTGACGGACTGCATGAGAACGAAAACGAGAGCTATGCCCATCATTTGTGGGTTGTACTGAGGAAGACAAATTGTTTTTAGTGATTCTGTCAAGTACTGACTTCTTTGTGTATTGTTTATAGCACTCACTCGTCACATGATGCACAGAGGTATCGCCATCAACAAGTTTCAACCTTTTCGAAACCTGATCATTTCGTATATCACCGGCTTCCCGAATTCTCTTACAGCCATTGCTTGTGCTCACAAATTTAATATCGCTTTCTTTCTGGCACACAATGCACTTGGTTGAATCGAATGAAGTACCTTCATGTGATACTGACAGACGCACTACCTCCATCATTGCAGGTGACCCTAGGGTCTTCACTTCAGCTCAACAGGTATGCCACAATCACCAAACTGTAAAACAAAACCTGATTTTTTTTCGACAAATGCCTCGTGAATAGTCTTAGCACAGTGTGCACCTTGATAGAATGGTCTAAGAACAAAAGGATAGACACAAGAATGGTGTTCCTATGACAATTCCTTTAAGAAATATGGAAATTTACACACAAAAAAATTCATATGCAGCATTTTAGAGGTAGGGGTGACCTACGTCGACGTTTAATTCAATTGTGGTCCTAAAGACTCTGCAAGCATATATATGATAAGTGTACTGTAAATAATACCTAATGAGAATAATTTTTACCAATTTTGGTTATCCTGTTGAAAATAAAGGAATGAGAGGGGTTTCAAATTTCAACTACTTTCAAGCTGAAATTATTTTTTTTTACTAATAACTGTAAAATGTCGTCATTCTGGGACAAAAACAGGATTTGAAGGCATTCAAATATACTAAAATGTTATCATTGGCATCCTAGTAATTGAAATAGACTAATAATTTCTGCAAAATCGTGTGTTTTGATGAATTAATCAACAAAATACTACTTTCGGTATATTTGCCGCTCGAGACGCTTCAAAATGTTGAAAATGGGCTTTGTAGGAAAAACGTACTTGATCTGGAAATGTTACCCAGACTTTTTTGAAAGGTCTTGGTATGTAGAACTAGAAAATATATGATTTTGCTCTGGAGGAGAGATGGACACGGATCACCCCCCAAAGCCCCAGGACTATGTGTGCACTTTGGGTGTGCATTCTCGTCTTCTTTCACCGCACATTCAGGCAAGCCACTGACGAAAAACTATACATTTTTTATTGTGCTATGCGTGACTAATTTCAATGCCTACAAACGGCGGTATGGGGTGTGAGAGGAGTCATGTAGAAGTGCTTGATTTAAATTAGTCCGCCTTTCTTCGTTTTCTCTAAATCCCTGTTTCTACATTCTCTAGTTTGGCTCCAAGCAACGTCACGCATAAGCCTCTCTAGAAAGGCGAAGGTTGCGAGGAGACTTGATCGAAGTCTATAAATGGATGAAGGGCTTTAATAAAGGGGATGTCAATAGGATTTTGATAGTGAAAGAGCCAGGTAGGACGCGTAGCAATTGTTTTAAATTAGACAAATTCAGATTTAACAAAGACATGGGCAAGAATTGGTTCACCAGTAGAGTGGTGGACGAATGGAACAGGCTTGGGAGCCATGTTGTGGGTGCCAATACCGTAGATACATCCAAGAAGAGGTTAGATGGATGGTGAGGTAAGGTGGGGTTGAGTGTACAGGAGCTGCCTTGTATAGGCCAACCGGCCTCTTGCAGACTCCTTACGTTATGTTCTTATGTTCTTATACGAAACCAACCACACCCCATCACACCCAGCCACACCGCATCACACACTACACTCAGTCACAAAACATCACCCATCATGACAAGCCATACCACACCTTACAATAGACCCAGTTCACACATCACACCAAGTCACCCCCTATCTCACACAGTACCCAACCACATCACAGTACACACCACACCGCAAATCACATCACACCCAGACATACCATCCTACACATCACGCCCAGCAACACCACACAACACATTACACCTAGCCACACCACATAAAACATCACAACCACTTACACCACACCTCACACCACACCGAACCACACCACACATCACACCCAGCCACACCACACGTCAATCTACCGCCAGCCACACCACACCACTCATCACCCCCACCCACACAACCCCACACTAGCTACATCCAACCACACCCCACATCATACACTGCCATACTCCATCACACACCACTCAGTCACACTAAACCATATATTACACACATCCACCCCATGAAAACTTCACTTCAATAACTACAGTGGGTCAGTTCACACTACACTACGATTCACGCTACGTCTGTAGATTCAGCCTGACCTTTCTTGTTTAGACTGAATAGGACATCCGGATATCAAAAACTGTCGGCTCATCTCTCCGATTCCTAACTGATGAAGCTGACCGTTTCCTCACCTGAGATTCAGCCATGGCAGCATGCAAAAGGGTGTGTAGGTGTTGAAAATGACTAATCCAAAGTGTTTTGTCCCCTTACAGATGTAATCTTAAAACCGCAAAAGGAGCCATGTATGAATTCAGTGTATATTTTCAGGTTCAGGGGCATCTGCGACTCAACGTTGTACGATGAACGCTTTGTGATGACGGGAACGATGAATGGAAAGCCTTATTTTAGGGGATACTACCGTTCCCAAATATATTATACCGACCGTCGTACTTGGCGCTTAGAAAACATCATGGTAAGACTATGATTTAGCTATTATCAATCTCAATATGTGTTTATATGTTTTTTTTATGGAAGGGTGCTAATAATCGAACTCTGTTGTTGATAGCGTCAGCGGATATAGTTTATAATGAGGAAAGTCATTATTGTTTTTTTTTCTCTCAACTATGCAAAACGCAAAAGTCCCTATAAAGGTAAGGATGATCGACAATATATGGACTGCCTTTGGTCACTCGGCAATGGATGAAAAATCGTCACCCATTTGTAGGACATATGTAACTTTTTTCCGCCTATCGACCAAAAGGCCACAACATCCCTTTTACAGTTTATTTTTCAATGTTTGTGAATCCGCCTCTTTCCTCTCGTTACATTCTACTTTCGCACGGTTGTCTCTATACATAATATTATCAAATACTCCTACGTGTCCATATTCGTCTACCAGCGTTTGTTGTTGCATATTTGTATGTGTATGTTTTCTGTAACTATATTTTTTATATCATTTTACATTCCCGTTTTCTAAATGTAAATTTTTCTGATATAATTTAACTCATTACTTTTTGTCCCGGTGTGTTGTCTAGTTGCCTATGATCATATGACTTTTATATCCACTACTGGGCAGAGGGCTCGTTGAGCTGAGCACTTTGAACAGTTGTACCCAGAGGACCTTCCGAGTGGGGAGCTTTCAGTTATTGGGTTGCAAGAGTTGGAAGTTGATTCACCCATTGGCTATAGCCCACCCACTCTAGAAGACGTCACAGAGGCTGTGGGAAAGTGGAGGGAAGGAAAAGCAACTGATATATGTAATATCAGTGCGGAACTGCTCAAAGTTGTAAATGAGTCCATGATCCGCGGGCTGCATGCGATTTTGACTGCTATATGGTAATCTGGCACCATTCCTCCTGACTGGAAGAGGGGGTTGGTCGTTCCTATCTGCAGAGGAAAAGGGGACCGTCATGACTGCAACAACTACCGTAGTATTGCACTGCTCAGTCTGCCAGCCAAGGTTATTGTCCACCTATTGCTAATGTGATTTCACAGTCAGCTGGTGAAGCTGCACAGACCTGAACACTTCACGCATGGTAAGTCGACAACGACCGTATGCTAGTGCTTCGCATACTGGTGTAGCGCCGACAGGTTTCGACAAGGGATGCCTGCAACCTATGTCGATCTCAAATGTGCATTTGACTCCCTGCATCGAGAGGCACTCTGGGAATTCCTGCGACTCCGTGGGATTCCTGCAAGAAGTATTGGTTTGCTGACTGACCTGTATTCTGGGACTGAGAGTACTCTGAAGTGCATGAGTGGGAGGGAACTTATCCAGCTTCTTTCCCGTTAATACCTGAATGAGGCA
Organism: Eriocheir sinensis; assembly: GCF_024679095.1. Lineage (NCBI taxonomy): Eukaryota > Metazoa > Arthropoda > Malacostraca > Decapoda > Varunidae > Eriocheir > Eriocheir sinensis. Next base: position 9,887,514 of record NC_066538.1, read on the forward strand.
GAGCTGTGTCCTTGCCACATCGCTTTTCAACATCTGTATGGACGGGGTACTAGGCAGAGTTGTGGAGCAGAGCCTTTGGGAGGCATCCATTGGTAATACTGGGGTCACTGACCTTGTTATTGCCAATGATGCAGTAATCCTTGCGAAGTCGCTGGAGGTTTTGGTGATGGCTCTCGAGTCACTACACGAGGAGGCGAAGCCCTTGGGACTTCAGATCTCCTGGGCAAAGACTACAGGTGTTTTGAGGCTTCCCAGATAAAACAGTACATTATGTTCATGCGTGTGGCGAGGACATTGAGATCTTGGAAAATTTCAGATACCTTGGTAGCGTAGCTCAGAACAGCAGTGGGTCTCGCCAGGAAATCTTACGGTGGGTTGGCCTGACACACGGGTGTTATGGACTCGCTTAGCACTAGTATATAGCGTTGTCGATACCTGTGTAGAAGTACAAAGATCCGGATCTTCGACCGCCTTGCGCTTACTCTCTTACTCCATGGTTGTGAGACATGGACACTAAATAGGGATTTGGAGAGACGGATTCATGCCTTTGAAATTAAGTGTCTACACAGAATCATGGGATATCATTGAAATGACGTTTCTGTCGAACCGGCGACTATTCCGTGAGACTGATTCGACATATATTACCGCATAGATTGTCAGCGCCAATTCCAGCTATCGGACATGTGGCACGCTAGCCAGAAGCTGACTCTGCTCATCGTATTGTCTCTGTGAAAGACAATCCCGAGTGAAAGAAGACAAAAGAGACTCACCCTCCGGCGTATGCCCCCACTGATTGATTAATTGGGACATTGTGACTTTAACCAAGCTTGCTTGACAGTTTTTGGCACTACTAAGTGTTTGAGTGTGATGAACAGGGTCTGTGTGTTTGTGAGATACCTTTAACTTTCTTTTCAAATCCCTTCACCAAAAAAAAAGAAAATTATAGTTATGTAAATGTTTTACCAAAGTTCAGTGTGGTGGAACGGGTCTTGTAAGACATCGACACCCTGGAAATGGTTCTTAGTATCATGATGAAGGCATGGAACTGAAATGCAAGGTACAAACTTCAGGGTACAAAGCCAGGAGCTCTCTTCTAGAGACGGCACTCCTAACTCCCATCCTCCCGCTTAAAAATTTTTGAGGAAAGTGAATTTGAAAAAAAAAATAATGTCGAGATTATTTATAGGGCTGTCATCTAAATACTTCACAACAATATAGCAATAAAAGAAAACAGACTGTGTCATACCAGACAGTCCTATAGGTTGGGAGGTCAATGAACCAACAAATTAACGATAACCAATCCAAGCACAATCTGGTTACACGGACTTGCCATAGGTAAACCCACGGAAGGATGGGGACTCCCAAGTGGCATCACTCGCAGTCGTTCAAAACCTCATCGAGATTATCACTGATAACCGGTGTGAAGTATCCACAGACGCGCTGACGTCGGGGAGAGAGGGTGGCCGGAGGAGAGCATCTGACTTATTTAATTTCCGTGGGGAAACTGAGTGTCAGGGCTAAGGCACACCCAAGAGCACGGCCTTGTCCGGCGTTAAACGCCTGCCAATGTTCCTACTTGTGAATACGGCCCTTCCTTGGCGGGGCCATGGGTCTTGTCTTTAAAAAGTTTACGGGTATCTTGAAAGAAGTAGATGTAATAGAGCAGACTCTAAGTTAGGGTTGTCAACAGGTGGGCTACAGCAGCAGGCGCCGCTGGATACGGTCGCCAAACAATTGACTGACGTGTTACTACCCCGGGACCTTTGCGATCGCTAACCCGTCAATAACGGCTTGACACTATTCAAAATATAACAATCAGTCTTGATTTCGACTCCTGCTGATGTCTCATCTAACAATGCTTCTCAATTGGGGAGATTTTAACTAAATATGGCTGATCGCACCGTACCATAAGGCCAGGCAAGCCGATTATCCCAGACCAAACTGGTACTTGCTTCAGCAAGTGTTACCTCAACATCAACATTACTCCCTTAGTGGCCAGATTATTACCTAAGTACTTTGATTTCTGGTGTGACTTCGATTTCTGATGTGCGGATTATATTTTTACTATAAAATTCATAGGCCGGAGTTAGATCCCAACCTAGGCAGTCGGCGCACCAGCTGTTCATCTTTCTTATCAGGATGGCGGATAAATGTGTTTTCCGGGAAAGCAAACTTTTTTCTTGGACATTATACTTCCCTGTGTCACTTGACGCAGGCTTACGGGCCCAAGAGACAGAGATAAGCGCTGCCGTACTTGTGAGGCCGACACTAGAATACTGCTCCACGGTGTGGGATCCTTACACACACAGAAACATTGATAGATTAACATAAACGCTTGGCCTCACAACACAGATCAAACAACAGATAAGCATTGAACCTCTTCACATGTGCAGACAAGCACGCAGACTTACACTTATGTAAAATATCACAAACACTCACATTGACATTGACCCACACACATACTTACACAACGCAAACAGTCAATTTAATTGTAACACACACAACCAAAAATACCAAATATATCACACAAACACTGACGCATACAAGCACTCATACTTTCCACGCACCATACGTGACTGGAACAGCCTCCCTCAACAGATTTTTTTCTGCGGTACAATAGACTCATGAAGAAAACAACTACACACTCACTTGTCACCACAACACACCAACACTAACAATTACACTTGATTCACTTCTCTCCCCTGAACAATCGGCTCTCCAGTCACCCCCAGCAGCCAACACAAATATCCGTGTACTGTACTGGTGCCCTGTGCATTACTTGTCAAGATCAAGACACAACATGCAGCTTATCAAGTGCCCCCAACTTTACCTAATGAAAACACTGCTAAATTATAACTCCCTCTTTTACTCAGCTCAAATAGGGTCATGAAAATCAAAATCCGTCTTATCCTCTGGCAAAAGAGAATGAAGCAAGATAACTTTACAAATGCATTTACTTTACTATTAAAAAAACATTGAGCACAATTAACAACATATACAAAAAAAGTGTTTTTTTTTCTTCTTATTACACAGACTAATCAAGAAACAAACTGCATTTCAAGACAATGCCGGATTCCCAAGTGTAATTGGGGTCATGGATGGAACATTTTTGAGGCTCAAAGTAAAAAAAAAAAAAAATACAAGAATCCAATAATGATTATCATAACTGGGTACATGTTAACTTTCCAATTTTGACCAAGTGTAAGATTAGAAGAAACTAATAATGACGCCTACAGAGTTCGTGACTTGAGCAAGTTGATAGATCCTGCCAGGAGGTACTCAAGATGAAACGGGGTCCTGCATTGAGACTCTCGGACTTGGCGTCGTAGGGTGGGCTAAGCGACGCGCCCTCCGGTGCATACCCCATTGATTGATGATTGAATATTGATTATCCAAACTGGGTACAGTCGGCTATAGAGTAGTGACACTGTCCAGTAAGTTTCGTTCAGAAAGCGACATCTGGCAACCCCTCCACGCGACATGAAAATTATTATATCCTATCGAAATCGTACTGTTGTGGTGATTGGTGGTCACAGGTGCACTCTACATAATTTTAAGATACATATTTATCAAAAGTGCCCGTCGCTAACGCTTAGGGGGAGCGTCTGCCATGTTCTAAGATATTATCAGAGGATCACCATTTTCTCACAGGTGATGTGTACCTTGAGTAGGAACATCATGTACAGTTTTGGTGAAGATTTGTTGGAAAAAAAAATTTATGAATTTTTTTTCAAAAATTTCAAAATTTTGAAATTGAAAAAAAGCATATTTAGAGTTTAGATAGCTCAAAAATAAAAACACCACTGGAACGGGCATACAAAATAAGTGTATTCCTAGAGATTACTTTTCCATTTTTTTTTTGTTTTTGTTTTTGTTTCTTCAAAGTTTAAACTTAGAAAATTTATATAAAAATTTTGATGATGTTTATCCAGATTCTGATCACTAGCATTTATAGCTAATTTTTTTCTCTTTCCAACGCTATCTTTATGTTTGTGCTAGGTCCATAAATAACTTAGAAATATCAAATAAATGCGCGTGTGACCCTGTTTTGAGAAAACGAAGGAAAACTAAATTTATCGATCGCCCATCGATTCTGCTCTCCGATGACAATGTATTGGTAATGAATGTCAATGTAACTCTAACCCTGTGTAAAAAAATATCCTCTATTGCAAAAATTACGGACATAAAAGCACTGATTCATGTATGCATATTTTGGCGCGTAAAGCAATCTGTATGGCAACACTACCAGATATTTAAAGGGCCGCCAGACCGCGCGAGGATTTAAATTTTAAAAAACTAACCTCGCCACGTGACACCCCATTGTATCCCTGGTATGATGAGCCCATAAAGTGAATTTCGAGGAATTAAAAATATTCATCAAAAATACCCCCCCAGACGCTCCCCTTAATAAATATTTTTTTCTTTCGGCTCTGTTGCTACATTTTGACACGAACTTTTAGTTTCGTTCAAATTTAGTCAAGAGCAACTCTAAGTTGTTTATCAAACTATGATACATTTAAAAATATACTGCACTTATTAGGGGAGATTGTTATGCTTTTAAACCCCCCCAAAAAAATTCCTGACAGCCGAGATCTTGTTCTTTATAAAAAAAAATGTATACGTAATAATAGGCTATAAACGTTCACATGATGGCGCCGTCGACCGCGGGCCTTGGCTGGAGCAGCGGTATTCTGTTAAAGCTCTTATGTCCTCAGGCACTGCAGTTGAGCTGTCACGTCAGTGGCTGTGGAAACGTATAATTTTTAATACCTAAAAAAATAGGAGAGAGAGAGAGAGAGAGAGGGCGAGAGGCTGGGTGGGGACGGGAGACATGTCCATCAGCGACAAGGGGTCAGCTAGTCAGCGACACACACACACACACACACACACACACACACACACACACATATTTATTCTTAGATATTACGTAATCTTCACGGATAAATAATTTTAGATTTTTGATGATTTGAATTGTCTTTGAGGCTTTTTAGTGACGGGAATTAAGGCTGCGTGTTAAACAGACCCTTAAGCCTATTTGCTGTTTGATGGTAAGGAGCATTATTCATTGCCTGCCTCTGTGAAGGACAGCATTGCACACGGTATTTTCAAAGTTTAATAAGAAAAAGTGTTTCAGACTGTTCGTGATGTTTTACCTCGTCATCATCATCATCATCATCATGTAGAAGACATTCATTATCGCATTTCTAAATTGAATTCATGTAATCTGGTATATTTCTAACTACATTATATTATAATATAATATAATATTATACAATATTATAATTTCACGGTCACACACACACGGTACACACTGAAACGCGTCACTAACATCGCCAGTGAATGCGTCACCGTGGTATAGTTGCCAGATACCGCTACCAGGCTAAACATTCTGCAAACCGTGACACTACTCTCTATCGTCGACTGTACATTATACAGCAATTGAAATAATATTCATGCCTTTATTTTTTTTTATTTATTTTTTTTTTTTACGTCTTGGCCTATTGCACCGGTAGGCTTCTTCCCGGTGGATCCTGATGGTCGGTCCAAGGCTTCTCCCCGGTGGGTCCTGATGGTCGGCCCAGCCCGTTCTGGCGCAGGCGAGTGTTTATAGTGGCGCCATCTTGCATTGGCTCATGCTGCCCTCCCGGAGCTCATCCTTAATTCTAGAATCTAGAGTCCGGGTTGATAGGTGGTCTTCTGGACAGCATGTGGGTAGATTTAAGCCACTCGGCGGCGGCTGAAAAATCCCAGCTTGGTGGCACCGGTCGGGGATTGAACTTGCGTCCTCGTGAACGCGGGGCCGTCTTGCTATCTGTTCAGCCACCGCCTACCCAGATGGTGATGCAGTGTGTGCCTCTTTGTGTCTTTCATTGGCTAGTGTTTAGGATGTGATTATACTTTAATTTATGCTGACTATATAACCCTATAATCGTATTTTTGTAGCATTTTTTTCTTCATGTAAATACTTGCCTTTATTTATTTTCTGCCCAGGGGAGGCTGGCAGGCTCCATCCTTCTCCTTTGTAGTAAATCCTTATATACAACAATAAATTTATCAATCAATCAATCAAGTGGAAGGTAGAGTGAATGTTATATGAAGGTATACTTTAGGAAGTATTCTTTTCATTGCAGTTAAGTTTAAGTGTTTCGCTAGACAGTAAGTGGGACACAGAGACAAGCAAGAGATGCCTTGTGTGTGAGGAGGGAGGTGGCTATGAGACAACAACAGCAGGCTTCTGATTGGTTGGCGATACGGTGGTGATTAGCTGAGAAGATAACGAAGATAACGGCCTTCCTTGACTTACTCCGCCTCAAGAAGAGGAAGAAGAAGACTTACGCCAGTGTCTGTGGATCGCAAACAACTCATGGAGTAGCGGTGGCTCAAGTTACTCTGGAGTAAGGTTTTACTCCGAGTAACTTGCTCCGAGTTTCGTTGATTCCTCCCCTGCTCTGCAGTGGGGTAGCTCCAGTTCACCCGGGTCCTCTAAAATGGGTACAGGTTGCGGCGCCAGCTGATAAATGTCGCTAAATGAAACCCCCCAGTCCACGGGAACCCAAGACCCAGAAACAAATTACGTTAAATGGAAGAGGCTATTAATAGTAGTAGTAGTAGCAGCAGTATAGTCCGTTTCATTCCGTCTGTCCACTCGCGAAACACAGATTCTCAAGCCCTCTTATATGAACCGCATACATGCCGATTTGTATCGATAATTAAAATAATCTACCTTACAAGAACACGAAAAAACAACTTCTATATCAAACAGTATAGTCACATAATACTCGAACGATTTATAGCATTTCAGATCCCCATATCTCATCTCATTCAGGTACATAAAGTGATATCTGGCTCTGCAAGTGGCTATACATAAGGAATGTTGATGTGTTGCATGTAAATAACATGGGTAGCCTAACATTCGAAATAGCCTAGCATCGCATTCAACAGTTACTATTTATTATTTAATGTTATTTCGATTATTAATCGTTATTTACATGCAGTAAATTATTGAGATACCCTTTGTTTGCACTTGCTTCTTATGTTCTGAATATACCTGAAATAAGCTATTAATCAATGAATTTGAAAAACTATAGATCGTTCGAGCATGATGTGACTGTTATTTGTTACAAGCTTGTTTTTTCTTGTGCTTGAGTGTTAGAATATCGATGCAAACGACCGAGTTGTTTTTTGTATACATAAACATTCAAATATGTTATTAAAAAATAAGCTTTAATGTTGATTTTCACGTATTCACGAACTAGAAATGCGCGGGTGCCACATCCATCAACATTCCCGCTTTGTTGGTCGACAGATGAAATGAAACTGACTATAGTAGAAGTAGTGGCGGTGGCTGAGTGGTTAGCCTGCGGGCCCTGCATTCACCGCGTGCTGGACGACGCGAGTTAGAATCCCCACGCTACCACCTGGGATTTTTCAGTCACCGCCGAGTGGCCTAAGACTACCCACATGCTGTCCTGAAGACCACCCATCAACCCGGACTCTAGAAGAAACCGTCCAAGTGAATCAAGAATGAGTTCCGGGGGGCAGCATGAGCCAACAATAAATGGCGGCACTATAAAAATTGCCTGCGCCATGACGGGCTTGAGCCGACCACCATGCCCCTGAAGGAAGCTTACCGGTGCTATAGGCGAAACACTTAAAAAAAGAAGTAGTAGTAGTAGTAAAAGCAGAAATAGTACGTAGTATTAATAGTTATTGTCATCATTAGGGTAGGCGGTGGCTGAATGGATAGCGTGACGGCGCCGCGTTCAGGACGACACGATTTCAATCCACGCCCGGTGCCACCAAGCTGGGATTTTTCATCCGCCGCCAAGTGGCTTAAAACTACCCACATGCTATCCAGAAGACCACCTTTCAACCCGGACTCTAGATTCTAGGATTAAAGATGAGTTCCGGAAGGGCAGCATGAGCCAATGCTAGATGGCGCCACTATAAACACTCGCCTGCGCCAGAACGGACAGGGTCGACCATCAGGCCCCACCGGGAAGAAGCCTTGGTCCGACCATCAGGATCCACCGGGAAGTAGCCTACCGGCGCAATAGGCAAAAACGTGAAAAAAAAAAAAAATCACTGTCATTATAATAATTGTATCGTTATCATAATTATTATTATTATTATTATTATTATTATTATTATTATTATTATTATTATTATTATTATTCTACTATTATCAATATTATTATTATTATTATTATTATTATTTTACTATTATCAATATTATTATTATTATTATTATTATTATTATTATTATTATTATTATTATTATTAATAATTATAATATTATTATTATTGTTATTATTATTATTATTATTATTATTATTATTATTATTATTATTATTATTATTATTATTAATAATTATTATATTATTATTATTGTTATTATTATTATCATTATTTTTGTTATTAAAATATAATTATTATCATTATTCTTTTTATTATCATTATTAATAATATTAATAAAGTAGTAGTAGTAGTAGTAGTAGTATATAGTAGTAGAAGTAGTAATATTAGTAGTAGAAGTTGTTGCTGTTGTAGTAGTAGTAGTAGTAGTTGTAGTAGTAGTAGTAGTATCAGGAGTAGTGTCTTTATTGTTGATATTACTACTACTTTTTTTTTTTTTTACAACAAAGGAGACAACTCAAGGGCACAAAAAAGGAAACAATAATTAAGAAACAAACCGCTACTCGCTGCTCCTAAAAAAAAAATTCAAAAGAGGTGGCCGAAAGAGAGGTCAATTTCGGGAGGAGAGGTGTCCTGATACCCTTCTCTTGAAAGAGTTCAAGTCGTAGGCAGGAGGAAATACAGATGAAGGAAGATTGTTCCAGAGTTTACTAGCGTGAGGGATGAAAGAGTGAAGATGCTGGTTAACTCTTGCATAAGGGGTTTGGACAGTATAGGGATGGGCATGAGTAGAAAGTCGTGTGAATCGGGGCCGCGGGAGGGAGGGAGGCATGCAGTTAGCAAGTTCAGAAGAGCAGTCAGCGTGGAAATATCGATAGAAGATAGAGAGAGAGGCAACATCGCGACGGAATTTAAGAAGTAGAAGACTATCAGTAAGAGGAGGAGAGCTGATGAGACGAAGAGCCATAGACTCCACTCTGTCCAGAAGAGCTGTGTGAGTGGAGCCCCCCCACACGTGAGGTGCATACTCCATACGAGGGCAGACAAGGCCCCTGTATATGGATAGCAACTGCGCGGGGGAGAAGAACTGGCGGAGACGATACAGAACGCCCAACCTCGAGGAAGCTGATTTAGCGAGAGAGGAGATGTGAAGTTTCCAGTTGAGATTTTTAGTTAAGGATAGACCAAGGATGTTTAGTGTTGAAGATGGTGATAGCTGAGTGTTGTCGAAGAATAGGGGATAGGTGTTTGGAAGACTGTGTCGAGTTGATAGGTGGAGAAATTGAGTTTTTGAGGCATTGAAGGACACAAGGTTCCTTCTGCCCCAATCGGAAATGATAGCAAGGTCTGAGGTTAAGCGTTCTGCAGCCTCCAGTCTGGAGTCGTGTACTTCCTGTTGTGATGGTCTCCTATTGAAAGAAGTTGAATAATGCAGAGTGGAGTCGTCGGCGTATGAGTGGACAGGACAGTTTGTTATGGAAAGAAGATCATTGATGATGGGTGATCATGGGTGATTGGACAGAGCCCTGTGGAACACCAGTGTTGATAGGTTTAGGGGAAGAACAGTGACCGTCTACCATCGCAGAGATAGAACGGCCGGAAAGGAAACTGGAGATAAAAGAACAGAGAGAGGGATAGAATCCGAAAGAGGGCAGTTTAGAAAGCAAAGACTTGTGCCAAACTTTATCGAAGGCTTTCGATATGTCTAGCGCAACAGAGAAAGTTTCACCGAAACGGCTAAGAGAGGATGACCAAAAGTCAGTTAAGAGAGCAAGAAGATCGCCAGTAGAACGCCCCTTGCGAAACCCATACTGGCGATCAGATAGAAGGTTAGAAGTGGAAAGGTGCTTTTGAATCTTCCGGTTAAGGATTGATTCAAAAGCTTTAGATATACATGAAAGTAAAGCTATAGGGCGGTAGTTTGAGGGATTGGAACGGCCACCCTTCTTAGGCACAGGCTGTACAAAGGCATACTTCCAGCAGGAAGGAAAGGTAGATGTTTATAGGCAGAGACGAAAGAGTTTGACCAGGCAGGGTGTCAGACGGAAGCACAGTTTTTAAGGACAATAGGAGGCACTCCATCAGGTCCATAAGCATTCTGAGAGTTGAGACCAGAGAGGGCATAGAAAACATCATTTGGAAGATTCTTAATAACAGGCATAAAGGAGTCAGAGGGGGGATGAGTAGGAGGAATATGCCCAGAATCGTCCAGGGTGGAGTTCTTACAGAAAATTTGAGCGAAGAGTTCAGCCTTAGAGACAGATGAGACGGCAGTGCTGCCGTCAGGGTTAAGGAGAGGAGGGAAAGAAGAAGTGAAATTGGAGGAGACATTTTTGGATATATGCCAGAAGTCACGGGAATAATTAGATGAAGCAAGGTGTTGACATTTTCTCTTGATAAAAGAAGTTTTGGTAAGTCGGAGAATAGAAAGGGCACGATTCCGGGCTGAAATGTAAAGGTCATAGTTAGCGGGAGTTCGAAGGCTCTGGAACCTTTTGTGAGCTGCCTCTCTATCTTTAATATCACGAGAACAAGCGTGATTAAACCAAGGCTTTTTAGCATGGGGAGTAGAGAAAGAACGTGGAATGTATGCCTCCACTCCAGAGACAATCAACTCTGTGATGCGCTGGGCACACACAGAGGGATCTCTCTCCTGGAAGCAGTAATCATTCCACGGGAAATCGGAAAAGTACATCCTCAGGTCGTCCCACCGAGCTGAAACAAAATGCCAGAAGGAAACAATAATAAAAAAAAAAGCCTGAGGATGTACAGGAGCGATAGGACAGGAAACAGAAATAAGGTTATGATCGGAGGAGCCCAACGGAGAGAAGTTTGATAGAGTAAGCAGAAGGATTAGAGGTAAGGAAGAGGTCTAGAATGTTGGGCCTGTCTCCAAGACGGTCGGGAATGCGTGTAGGGTGCTGAACCAACTGCTCTAGGTCGTTGAGGAGAGAAAAGTTGTAGGCTTGTTCACCAGGTTGGTCGGTGAAAGAGGATGAAAGCCAAAGCTGGTGGTGAACATTGAATTCTCCCAAGATGGAGATTTCAGCGAAGGGAGAAGATGTGCTCCACTTTAGAATTCAAATATTCAAAGAATTTTTCATAGTTAGTAGAGTTAGGTGAGAGATAAACAGCACATATGTATTTAGCAATAGAATGACAATAGAGTCTTAGCCAGATGGTGGAAAATTCAGAAGAGTCAAGGTCGTTGGCACGAGAGCAAGTGATGTCGTTGCGCACGTAGGCGCAACATCCAGCTTTGGATTGAAATTTAGGATAGAGATAGTAGGAGGGAACAGAGTAGAGGTTGCTGACAATAGCCTCAGAAACCTGTTTCGATGAGGAAGAGAAGATGAGGTTTAGAGGAGGAGAGATGGTGTTCCACAGAATGAAAATTAGAACGAAGACCACGAATGTTGCAAAAATTGATAAGGAGGAGGTTCGAGGACTTATCAGGACACCTCTCAAGTCGGCAGCCAGAAGGGGAGTCCTCCCTGGGGGAGTTTATGGCCCCCCCCCTCCCAGGCTACTAATATTATTATTATTATTATTATTATTATTATTATTATTATTATTATTATTATTATTATTGTTATTATTATTATTGTTATTATAATCATTATTATTATCATTATTAATATTTATATTTTTATCATGAATAACATTATTTTTAGCTGTAGTAAATTTATTTATTTTTTTATTTATCGCGATAGTGACAATAATAATAATATTAACAATAATAATAATAATAACAATAATAATAATAATAATAATAATAATAATAATAATAATAATAATAATAATAATAATAATAATAATAATAATAATAATAATAATAATAAAAATAATAATTATAACAATAAAAATAATAATAACAATAAAATATTAATGATAATGATGATGATGATGATAATAATAATAGTAATAATAATGATAATGATAATAATAATAATAATTATTGTACTAATAATAATAATTAGTATTATTAAAATAATAATAATATGAAATAATAATGAATGTGTGTGTGTGTGTGTGTGTGTGTGTGTGTGTGTGTGTGAGTGTGTGCTATTTTATTATTGTTATATTATTATGTGTGTGTGTGTGTGTGTGTGTGTGTGTGTGTGTTATTTTTACTATTATTATTATTATTTTTATTATTATTATTATTATTATTATTATTATTATTATTATTATTATTATTATTATTATTATTATTATTATTATTATTATTATTATTGTTATTATTATTATTATTATTATTATTATTATTATTATTATTATTATTATTATTATTATTATTATTATTATTATTATTATTATTATTATTATTATTATTATTATTATTATTATTATTATTATTATTATTATGATTATTATTATTATTATTATTATTATTATTATTATTATTATTATTATTATTATTATTATTATTATTATATTATTATCATTATTATTGTTATTATTATTATTATTATTTATTATTATTATTATTATTATTATTATTATTATTATTATTATTATTATTATTATTATTATTATTATTATTATTATTATCAGTATTATATTTATCATTATTATTAATATTATTATTATTATTATTATTATTATTATTATTTATTATTATTATTATTATTATTATTATTATTATTATTATTATTATTATTATTATTATTATTATTCATTTATCATTATTGTTATTATTATTATTATTATCATTATTATTATTATTATTATTATTATTATTATTATTATTATTATTATTATTATTATTATTATTATCATTATTATATTTATCATTATTGTTATTATTATTATTATTATTATTATTATTATTATTATTATTATTATTATTATTAGTAGTAGTAGTAGTAGTAGTAGTTCTATTATTATTATTATTATTATTATTATTATTATTATTATTATTATTATTATTATTATTATTATCATCAGTATTATCATTATTGTTAATATTATTATTATTAGTAGTATCATCATTATTATTATTATTATTATTATTATTATTATTATTATTATTATTATTATTATTATGTTATTATTATTTGTTATTATGAATGTGAAGCTGAATGGGGAGCTGTTGGAGGAAGTTGAGAGCTTTGAGTATCTTGGGTCGCATGTAACAGTAAATGGGAGAGTGGATGTGGAGGTTGGAAACATGGTGAAAGAAGCAAGTAAAAAAAATGTATGGGTGGAATGAAGTGTATTGAGCAACAGAGCATTAGGGATGAATGTAAAGAGAAGGCTGTATGAGGGAGTAGTTGTGCCCACAGCTCTGTATGGGGTTCAAACGTGGAATGTGAGACAGGACGAGAGGAAGAGGTTGGATGTGTTTGAGATGAGGTACCTGAGGAGTATGGTAGGTGTAACGAGAATGGACAGAGTGAGAAATGAGGACGTGAGGCAGAGAACGGAAGTGGTGAGAAAGTTCTCTGAATGGGTGGATCAGAGGGTGCTGAGTTGGTATGGGCATATGGTAAGAATGGGTGAGGAACGTCTGACGAAAAGGGTGTGGAAGGCTGAATTGAGTGGGGTGAGAGTGAGAGGAAGGCCTAGAAGAGGTTGGATGGAGGGAGTGGAAAGAGCGCTGGGTGTGCGAGGTCTGTCAGTAGAGCAAGGAAAGGAGAGTGCAAGAGATAGGCGTGAATGGAAAGCAATTGTAGATGGGTAAATGGTGACGCAAGTCAAGTGTAAGTTGCCTTACACTTGAGCCTGCGCAGGTGGGGAAAGTGTGAGTGGGGTACGGTGGATGAAGTGGTGGGGGTAAACCAGTTTTCGCTGTCGGGCCTCACTGTGGAAGGTTCCCGGTAACTGTGCTGTATGTGGCCCGCGTGTGGTACAGGAACAGTGAGTACCTTAAAGCCCCTCGGGACTAAGTTGGTATGAATGGTTGTGTGGGTGTGTGAGTGAAAGAGCATCTGCCGAGAGTGGTCAACCCCCCTTGGATAGGAGGACATTGGCCAAAGTCTATAGATAGATAGATTCTTTTTATTATTGTATCTGTTATTATCATTATTATTGTTATTATTATTATTATTATTATTATTATTATTATTATTATTATTATTATTACTATTTTTTTATTATTATTATTAATAGTATTATTATCATTATTATTATTATTATTATTATTATTATTATTATTATTATTATTATTATTATTATTATTATCATGAGAATCTCAACCCGAAATTGACCTCTTCCGACCACTCATCTATACTCTCTTTTGCATGACCAGTGATTGGCGAACTTGTTTATTATTTTTTTTGTTTGCCCTCGACGTGATTCTTTTACTTATATATATATATATATATATATATATATATATATATATATATATATATATATATATATATATATATATATATATATATATATATATATATATATATATATATATATATATATATATATATATATATATATATATATATATATATATATATATATATATATATATATATATATATATATATATATATATATATATATATATATATATATATATATATATATATATATATATATATATATATATATATATATATATATATATATATATATATATATATAACTTCTTTCGATATGTTCACGCTGATTACTCTTTTGAACTTATTAACTGCTCCCCCTCCCTTCCGCGGGCCCCCACCATACAACTTTCTACTGCTTATTCCTAGCCTTTTTGCAAAAGTTAACCATTAATTCATCCACTTATATGCCTTTAGGATTTTTGCTGGTAAACTCTGGAACATCTTGAATTCGTTTGTATCACCTCTTTCCTTCGACTTAAACTCTTTCAAGATGAGGGTATCGAGACACCTCTCCACTCGAAATTGACCTCTCTTCTTGTCTTTTGGTCTTTGTTCCTATTGTCGGAGCAGCCTATAGCAGGCTTATTTTAAAGTTGTTGTTTTTTTGCCCTGAACTTGCCTACCTTTCTGTAAAAAATATAATAAAAAAGATAATTTTAATACAACATTGCTTTCAAATTGTGTGTGTATATATATATATATATATATATATATATATATATATATATATATATATATATATATATATATATATATATATATATATATATATATATATATATATATATATATATATATATATATATATATATATATATATATATATTTCTTTTACATTTCCATAGTAGTATGGTATGTTATCATTCTATTAAAAAAAGAAACTTACACTTAGCTTGCAAACTGTAGATATATACCAACATATGTTTTCGTTGCGGCTCCTAAATACTGTTAAACATAGTTTAGACGATCTATTCAACAAGCAATATTTTATTTAGCTGCATCAGTCAGGAAATTTATCTACATTTGTCTTATTATTTTTTTTTTATGCTTCATATGTTCTGAATAAAATTCAGATGTGCTGTTATTTGGTTTTCGCATCTAGTTTAACACAACCTTTGCTGAGATGGATGACGATGGCTCCTTGGACTTCCCTATTGGGCGCCATGTTTGGGAGTTTTCGCATGGTTTCTGCGGACGAGAAAGGAATGAGGAGCATTCTCTAACTCTCTCACAGTGCGCTGAAAACAAAGAATTCACATGTGACGATGGTACTTGCATTCCTTTAGATGAGGTGAGTAACATTTAATTATTTTTTGGCTTGAAGCATAACCTGGTAAGAAAAATACAACTTTATTTCACGAGAATGTTAGGGGAAAAAAGGCATAATTTGTTTGCTATACAGCACAACAAGAGCTGATGAAACTGGAAAGCAGATAAAATACTATAATCTACCTATCTATCTCTATCTGTATCTACCTCTCTTTCTATGTTCTTGAGGACAATAGGAGCCTCTTCATCAGACCCATAACCCTTTTGATGACTGGGGCAAGAGAGGGCATAGAAAACATTATTCTTAAGAATCTTAATAACAGGCATAAAGGAGACATAAGGGGGGTGAGTAGTAGGAACACACACACACACACACACACACACATACACACTTACATATATATATATATATATATATATATATATATATATATATATATATATATATATATATATATATATATATATATATATATATATATATATATATATATATATATATATATATATATATATATATATATATATATATATATATATATATATATATATATATATATATATATATATATATATATATATATATATATATATATATATATATATATATATAAATCGTCCATAGCGGAGTTTTTACATAAAGTTTGAGAAAAGAGTTTAGCATTAGAGAGAGATTAGACGGCGGTGTTGCCGTCAGAGTTAAGGAGGGGCGGGACACACATAAGAGTCTCTCTCCTGGAAGCAGTTATCATTCTACGGGAAATCGGAAAAATACATCCCCAGGTCATCCAACCGAGCTGAAGCAAAATGCAAGAAGCATCACCTCTTCGGTGGGTCCAGAGGTTTTATAGGAGCGATAGGACATAATACATAAAATAAAAATTGTGATCGGGCACCGCCGTCTAATCTATCTCTAAAGCTAAACTCTTTTCTCAAACAGTTTGATAAAGTATGCTGAAGGATTAGAGGTTACGAAGAGATCTACAATGTTTAGCGTATCTCCAAGCACGCAACATCCAGTTTTCGTTTGAAATTTATGATAGATATAATAGGAGCGAATAGAGTAGAGGTTGCTGTCAGTAACTCTTGAGACCTGTGTTTCGGTAAAGAAGAGAAGGTGAGGTTTACCTGAGGGGAGATGGTGTTGCTGTTGCACGGAAGGGATATTAGAGCGAAGAAGTTGATAAATAAGAAGTTTGAACAGTTACAAGGGTACCTCTCGGGTCGTGAGCCAAAAGGGGAGTCCTCTCTCTCTCTCTCTCTCTCTCTCTCTCTCTCTCTCTCTCTCTCTCTCTCTCTCTCTCTCTCTCTCTCTCTCTCTCTCTCTCTCTCTCTCTCTCTCTCACTCACACACACACACACACACACACACAACAAATATATATATATATATATATATATATATATATATATATATATATATATATATATATATATATATATATATATATATGGCTGGAGTAAGTAGGAAGACACCTACCGAACAGGAGCAAGCCACTTCAGTAGGTGTCTCTTACTATATATATATATATATATATATATATATATATATATATATATATATGTATATATATATATATATATATATATATATATGGCTGGAGTAAGTAGGAAGACACCTACCGAACGGGCGCAAGCCACTTCCGGTGAGGTATATATGGTAGTGAGGAGGGTGCTGAAACCCTCCAAAGACCCTTCCCATTACTTCACTAAACGTTTCCTTATTGTCTCATCAACACCAGAGAGTAGTTCAGCATGATCTCTAAAGACAAATCATCTTCTATCCACACCACACTACATTCAAACAACACACACACCTTTCCCAAAATTTAAAATTCAAAATGGCGTTCAACAACAGTGCCTTGGAGTCCCCGCCTGGGGGGCGGGGGGGTGGGGGGGCACAAATTCCCCCAGGGAGAACTCCCCTTCTGGCTGCCGACCTGAGAGGTGTCTTGATAACTCCTCGAGCCTTTTTCTTCTCAAGTTCTGCAACATTCGCGGTCTTAGTTCTAATTTTCATTCTGTGGAACACCATCTTTCCTCCTCTAAACCTCACCTTCTCTTCCTCACCGAAATACAGGTTTCTGAGGCTACTCACAGCAATCTCTACTTTGTTCCTTCCTACTATTTCCAATCTAAAGCTGGATGTTGCGTCTACGTGCGCAACGACATCACTTGTTCTCGTGTCTACGACCTTGACTCTTGAATTTTCCACCACCTGGCTAAGAATTCATTGTCATTCCATTACTAAATACATAGGTGCTGTTTATCTCTCACCTAACTCTACTGACTATGTAAAATTCTTTGTTATATGAACTCTAAAGTGGAGCACATCTTCACCCACTCTCCCTTTGCTGAAATCTCCATCTTCGGAGATTTCAATGTTCACCACCAGCTTTGTCTTTCATCCTCTTTCACTGACCAACATGGTGAACAAGCCTACAACTTTGCTCTCCTCAACGATCTAAAGCAATTAGTACACGTATCCCCGACCGTCTTGGAGACCAGCCCAATATACTAGACCTCTTCCTTACTTCTAACCCTTGTGCTTACTCTGTCAAACTGTTCTCTCCTTTGGGCTCCTCCGATCACAACTTTATTTCTGTATCCTGTCCTATCGCTGCTGTACTATACCTCTTAAATTCCGTCGCGATGTTGCCTCTCTTTCTGTCTTCTCTCGATATTTTCACGCTGACTGCTCTTCTGAACTTGCTAACTGGATGCCCCCCCCCCCCCCCCTCCTGCGGCGTCGCCTCACACGACTTACTGATCAAGCTCATCCCCCTTATACAAGGGTTAACCAGCATCTTCACTCGTTCATCCCTCACGCTGGTAGACTCTGGAACAAGCTTCCTTCATCTGTATTTCCTCCTGCCCACGACTTGAACTCTTTCTAAAGGAGGGTATCAGGACTCCTCTCCTCCCGAAACTGATCTCTCTTTTTGGCCACTCCTCTGTACTCTATTCAGGAGCAGTAAATAGCGGGATTTTTTTTCATTATCGTTTTATTTTTTGTCTACGCCCTTGAACTGTCTCCTTTGCTATATATATATATATATATATATATATATATATATATATATATATATATATATATATATATATATATATATATATATATATATATATATATAACTACACCTTTTCACCCTCAAGTTTTAAAAAAGTTGAATTTCAAATTAAAAAAGTTGAAATTCAAATTAAAAAAGTTGAATTTCAAATTTAAAAAGTTGAATTTCAAATTAAAGTTGAATTTTAAATTTAAAAAGTTGAAATTCAAATTTAAAAAGATGAAATTCAAATTAAAAAAGGTGAATTTCAAATTTAAAAAGTTGAATTTTAAATTTAAAAAGTTGAATTTCAAATTTAAAAAAATTGAAATTCAAATTAAAAAAGTTGAATTTCAAATTTAAAAAAGTTGAATTTCAAATTTAAAAAGCTGAAGTTCAAATTAATATATGAAGTGCAAGTCATAGAAAGAGATATGTACATACATACATACATATATATATATATTCATATATATATATATATATATATATATATATATATATATATATATATATATATATATATATATATATATATATATATATATATATATATATATATATATATATATATATATATATATATATATATATATATATATATATATATATATATATATGTGTGTGTGTGTGTGTGTGTGTCTGTGTGAAAAAATCTGCGTGAGCGGCGTGGATCGAACTCGCGTCCCCTAAGGTGGAAACCCTTAGCTCTACAACTGAGCCATCGGGCAGTGTGTGTGTGTGTGTGTGTGTGTGTGTGTGTGTGTGTGTGTGTACGGTATGCATGTATGTATGTATGTATTTGTGTGTGTGGAGGGGATGTGTGGTATGAGTGCTTGTGGAATAACTATTTGTGGAATGAGTTCTTGTGAAATAAGTGCGTGTGGAATAAGTATTTTTGGAATGAAGGTTTGTGGAATGAGTGCGTGTGGAATAAGTATTTTTGGAATGAAGGTTTGTGGAATGAGTGCGTGTGGAATAAGTATTTTTGGAATGAAGGTTTGTGGAATGAGTGCGTGTGGAATAAGTATTTTTGGAATGAAGGTTTGTGGAATGAGTGCGTGTGGAATAAGTATTTTTGGAATGAGTGCTTGTGGAAGGAGTGCATGTAGAATAAGTATTTGTGGAATGAGTGCTTGTGGAATGAGTGCGTGTGGAATAAATATTTGTGGAATGAAGGTTTGTGAAATGAGTGCGTGGGGAGTGAATGTTTGACGAATGAGTCTTTAAGGAATGAGTGCTTGTGGAATGAGTGTTTGTGGTATAAGTGAGTGTGGAATGAGTCCTTGTTAAATGAGTGCGTGTGGAGTGAATATTTGTGGAATGAGTGCGTGTGGAGTGAGTCTATGAGGAATGAGTGCTTGTGCAATGAGTGTGTGTGAAACGAGTGTTTGTGGAATGAGTGCGTGTGAAATGAGTGTGTGTGGAATGAGTGTTTGTGGAATGAGTGTGATTGGAATGAATGCGTGTGGAGTGAGGGGGTCTGGAATGAGTCCTTGGAATGAGCGAATGTGGAATGAGTGAAACAAAGAAAACAAAATAACTACAGAGTTCCCATTCAATTACTATGGTGGAGGCGCCGAGTGCGGGTCATTCAATATAGCGTCCGGCGGCCGAACGCTGAGGGGGGAGATAACCCCTCATTGTGTATTAGAGCTCAGTGGGAGAGAAGCGCACTTTTACGCTATACATAGCAACGTTAAAATAATGAAACATAGAATACCTTCACATACGTAGATTTTATATATATATATATATATATATATATATATATATATATATATATATATATATATATATATATATATATATATATTTTTTTTTTTTTTTTACAGCAAAGGAGACAGCTCAAGGGCACAAAAAAGTAAACATTATTAAAAAAAAGCCCGCTACTCGCTGCTCCTAAAAAGAATCCAAAGAGGTGGCCGAAAGATAGGTCAGTTTCGGGAGGAGAGGTGTCCTGATACCCTCCTCTTGAAAGAGTTCAAGTCGTAGGCAGGAGGAAATACAGATGAAGGAAGATTGTTCCAGAGTTTACCAGCGTGAGGGATGAAAGAGTGAAGATGCTGGTTAACTCTTGCATAAGGGGTTTGGACAGTATAGGGATGAGCATGAGTAGAAAGTCGAGTGCAGCGGGGGCGCGGGAGGGGGGGAGGCATGCAGTTAGCAAGTTCAGAAGAGCACGTCAGCGTGGAAATATCGATAGATAGATTTTGAGATAATGTATATATATATATATATATATATATATATATATATATATATATATATATATATATATATATATATATATATATATATATATATATAAGTTAGTGGATGTATGCATTTATGTATGTAGGCATGCACATATATCTTTCTATGACTTGCACTTCATCTATTAATTGAACCTCAACTTTTTTTAATTGAACCTCAACTTTTTAAATTTGAAATTCAACTTTTTTAATTTGAAATTAAACTTTTAATTTGAAATTTAACTTTTTGAATCTGAAATTCAACTTTTTAAATTTGAAATTCAACTTTTTTTATTTGAAATTCAACTTTTTAAATTTGAAATTCAACTTTTTAAACTTGAAATTCAACTTCTTAAATTTGAATTTCAACTTTTTTAATTTGAATTTCAGCTTTTTTAGTTTGAAATTCAACTTTTTTAATTTGAGGGTGAAAAGGTGTAGACTCTAACTAGAAAATTAATGGAGGTATTGAGTACAAGTGATCGCAGAATGCTGAGGTATATGGCGTGAATCAGGTCGCAAAACAGGAAGTCAAGTGCAGATGTAACTAACAGATGTGGAGTAGAGGACTTCGAAACAGTGCTTCAAAGGGAAAGACTCCACTGGTATGGACATATAAAGAGAGCAGGGAGGATACAGTGGTGGGAGTTTTCGAGAGATTGGAGGTAGAAGGAGACCAGTTGGTAGACCTAGGAAAACGTGGAGAAGGTCTAGACAGGAAGATTTGGCATTGATGGGATTGGATGAGCATTGGGCAGAAGACAGAATAGAAAGGAGAGCCATAAAGCGTCCAACCGCTCAGGAAGAGTGATAACGGACGTTAAACGAAATGATAATGATGACAATATATATATATATATATATATATATATATATATATATATATATATATATATATATATATATATATATATATATATATATATATATATATATATATATATATATATATATATATATATATATATATATTTACAGCACAGAGAGCGACTCAAGGGCAACAAAAAGAAAATTTAGAAAAAAAAAGCCCGCTAACTGTTGCTCCCACAGGGCGAAAAGTGTAGAGTGACCAAAATAGAGGTTAATTTCGGATGGAGAGTTGTCTTGATACACTCTTCTTGAAAGACGTCAATTCATAGGCAGGGGGAATTACAGACGAAGGAAGGCTGTTCCAGAGTTTACCAGTTAAGGGGATGAAAGAATGGAGATGCTGGTTAACTCTTGCATGAATGGTTTGGACAGGATAATGATGAGCTTGAGTAAAAAGTCATGTGCAGCGGGACCTCGGGAGGGGAGGAGGCATGCAGTTAGCAAGTTTAGAAGAGCAAACGGTATTAAAATATCGATATAAGACAGAAAGAGATGCAACATCGCAGCGGAATTTAAGAGGTAGAAGACTTTCAGTAAGATGAGGGGAGCTGATGAAACGAAGAGCCTTAGACTCCACTCTGTCCAAAAGAGCATTTTGAGTGGACCCCCCCCCCCCCCACACGTGAGATGCACACTCTATATGAGTGCGGACAAGGCTCATATATATGGAAATCATCTGTGCTGAAGAGAAGAACTGGTAGAGACGATAGAGAACGCCCAACTTCGAGGAAGCTGATTTAATAAGAGAGGAGATGTAAAGTTTCCAGTTAAGATTTTGAGATAAAGATAGACCAAGGATGTTTAGTGTTAAAGAAGGTGACAGGTGAGTGTTGTCAAAGAATATGGTATAGGTGTTTGGAAGATTGTGTCGAGTTGATAGGTGAAGATATTGGGTTTTGAGACATTGAAGGACACAAAGTTCCTCTTACCCAAATCGGAAATGATAGGAAGGTCTGAGGTTAAGAGTTCTGCAGCCTCCAGTCTGAACTCTTCCAATTCCTGTTGAGAGAGTCTTCTGTTGAAAGAAACTGAAGAATGCAGAGTGGAGCGTATGAGTGGATAGGACATTTTTTTTTTTTTGGAATGAATATTATTGATGAATAACAAGAAGAGAGTGGGTGATACAACTAAGACCTGTGGATAAAACTGTTGATAAGTTTAAGGGAAAAACAGTGACCGTCTACCACATCAGAGATAGAACGGCCGGAAAGGAAACTGGAGATAAAGGAACAAAGAGAATGATGGAATCAGTATGAGGCAAGTTTACAAAGCAAAAAGTTGTGCCAGACTCTATCGAAAGATTTCAATATATCTAGCACACACACACACAATATATATATATATATATATATATATATATATATATATATATATATATATATATATATATATATATATATATATATATATATATATATATATATATATATATATATATATATATATATATATATATATATATTAAAGAAAGGCGACGCCTCACGGGCAACAAAACGCGTGTAGAAAAAAAAAACGCTACTCACCGCTCCCACAACAGACAAAAGTAAATAGTGGCACAAAAAGAAATGTCAGTTTCGGATGGAGAGGTGTCTTGATACACTTTTCTTGAAAGAGGTCAACTCAAAGGCAGGAGGAAATGCAGATGAAGAAAGACTCTTCCAGAGTGAATATGCTGGTAAATTCTTGCACAAGGGGTTTGGAGAGTATAGGGACAAGCTAGAGTAGAAAATCGAGTGCAGCGGGGCCACGGGAGGAGGGGAGGCTTGCAGTTAGCAAGTTCAGTGGAGCAGTCAGCATGAAAATATCGATAGAAGATAGAAAGAGAGGCAACATGACGGCGAAATTTAGGAGGTAGAAGACTATCGGTAAGAGGAGGGCAGTTGATGAAACAAAAAGCCTTAGACTACTTTGTCCAAGAGAGTTGTGTGAGTGGAGCCCCACCACACATGTGATGCATACTCCATACGAGGGCGGACAAATAAAGCCCCTGTATATGGACAATATCTGTGAGGAGGAGAAAAAAAAAAAAACTGGCGGAGACGATACAGAACGCTCGATCTCGAGGAAGTTGATTAAGTGAGAGAAGAGATATGGAGTTTCCAATTGAGATTTTGAGTTAAGGATAGACCGAAGATGTTTAGTGTAGGAGAAGGTGACAGCTGAGTGTTGTCGAAGAAAAGGGCATAGGTGTTTGGAAGATTGTGTTAAGTTGAAAGGTGAAGAAATTAAGTTTTTGAGGCGTTGAAGGATACCAGGTTCTTCTTGCCCCAATCGGGAATGTTAGTAAGGTCTGAGGTTAAGCGTTCAGCAGCCTCCAGCCTGAAATCGTATAGTTCCTGTTGAGTTCGCCTTCTATCAAAAGAAGTTGAGTAATGCAAGGTAGATCGAGTCATCGGCGTAAGAATGGACAGGACAGTTCGTTTTGGAAAGAAGATCATCATTGAACAACAGAATGAGAGTGGCAGACAGGACAGAGCCCTGAGTGACACCACTGTTGATAGGTTTTGAGGAAGAACAGTGACCGTGTACTACAGCAGTGATAGATTGGTCAGAGAGAAAACTGGATATAAAGGTACAGATAGAAGGTCAGAAACCGTAGATGGGTAGTTTGGAAAGCAATGATTTGTGCCAGACCCTATCAAAGGCTTTTGATATGTCGATCGCAACAGCAAAAAGTTTCATCGAAACGGCTAAGAGAGGATGACCAAGAGTCAGTTAGGAAAGCAAAAATATCACCAGTAGAATGCCCCTTGCGGAGCCCGTACTGGCGATCAGAAAGAAGGTCAGAAGTGGATAGATGCTTTAGAAACTTCCGGTTAAGGATTGATTCATAAGTTTTAGATATACACAAAAGTAAAGCCAATTGGACGGTAGTTTGAGGGATTGGAAAGGTTACCCTTCTTAGGCACAGGCTGTATGAAGGCGTACTTCCAGCAGGAAGGAGAGGTAAATGTTGACAGGCAGAGGCGAAAGAGTTTGATCAGGCAGGGTGCCAGCACGGAAGCACAGTTTTTAAGGACAATAAGAGGCACTCCATCAAGTCCATAAGCCTTCTGAGGGTTGAGGTCAGAGAGGGAATAGAAAACATCATTCTTAAGAATCTTAATAACAGGCATAAATTAGTCAGAGGGGAGATGAGTAGGAAAAATATGCCCAGAATCGTCCAAGGTGGAGTTCTTACAGAAAGTTCGAGCGAAGAGTTCAGCCTTAGAGATAGATGAGACGGCGGTGCTGCCGTCAGAGTTAAGGAGAGGAGGGAAAGATGAAGAAGTGAAATTGGAGGAGATATTTTTGGCTAAGTGCCAGAAGTCTCTGGATGAATTAGAAAAAGCAAGGTTTTGACATTTCCTATGAATGAAAGAGCTTTTAGTAAGTCGAAAAATAGATTTGGCATGATTCCAGGCAAAATATAAAGATCATGGTTAGCAGGAGTGCGAAGGTTCTGGTACCTTTTGTGAGCTGCCTCTCTATCTTTGATAGCACGAGAACAAGCGTGATTAAACCAAGGCTGTTTTAGCATGAGGAGTACAAAGGAACACAAAGAAAGAACAAACAACAGCAGACCTGCTGGTCCTTACGAGGCAAGAGGTACGAGGTAGAGAAAGTACGTGGAATGTGTGCCTCCATTCAAGAGCCAGTCACCTCTTTGATGCACTGGGCACACACAGATGGGTCTCTCTGGACAATTCTGGGCATATTCCTTCAACTCATACCCCCTCTGACTCCTTTATGCCCGTTATTAAGATTTTTAAGAATGATGTTTTCTATGCCCTCTCTGGCCTCAACTCTCAGAAAGCTAATGGACCTGATGGAGTGCCTCCTATTATCTTTAAAAACTGTGCTTCCGTGCTGACACCCTGCCTGGTCAAACTCTTTCGCTTCTGCCTATCAACATCTACCTTTCCTTCCTGCTGGAAGTACGCCTAAATACAGCCTGTGCCTAAGAAGGGTGACCTTTCGAATCCCTTAAAATACCGCCCTATAGCTTTACATTCTTGTCTATCTAAAGCTCTTAAATTAATCCTTAACCGGAAGATTCAAAAGCACCTTTCCACTTCTGACCTTCTATATGGTCACCAGTACGGGTTCCATAAGGGGCGTTCTACTGGCGATCTTCTTACTCTCTTAACTAACTCTTCGTCATCCTCTCTTAGCTGTTTCGGTGAAACTTTCTCAGTTGCGCTAGACATATCAAAAGCCTTTGATAGGGTCTGGCACAAACCTTTGCTTTCCAGAGTACCCCTCTTCTGTTTCTATCCTTCTCTCTGTACCTTTATCTTCAGTTTCCTCTCTGATTGATCCATCTCTTAGTGGGGCGGATTTGTAGCATTTCTGGTCGAGTTGTGCACTTCCGGAAAGAAGCATGAAAATTTGTCCTAAGGGGTTTTAGGGTATGCTGATTTAAAAAAAAAAATGTGGGAACCACGACGTCACACTAACCGTTCGCGTCCAAAATTGAGAAAAAAAAATGGCCGCCAGAAAAAAAAAAGTTTTCGTCCATAAAATTGTCCTAGTTGCCCCGATTTCAATAATCTTGATGTCTATACTTATGTTTTTGAGGTCAAGATATTCAATAAAACACATATCAAGACATAAAGTACACCTTGATTGTAAAAATGTTACATAGTGCTAAAAAACGTCTATTTGGTGCATAACGACATACTGATTACCATTATTGTTAAGAAAAACCCATTAAAACTAAAAAGAGCTTCAACTAGATCCGAAAATCATCATCAGAATTGCTAAATAACTCTAGTTTCATACACGAGTATATTCAATCATGTACTTAGTTTTTGTGTATATCAGCTGGGGCTGGTTGTTACAACGTTACATTTAATGTGGCGTTATCACTAACGATGCCTAACCAGAATTTCACCATCTCTCAGTTGAGAACACTGATATTCGAACAGAGTATGCAAAAGGAGACACAAATGGTGAATGTAACTTCAGAAATTCAAAAGCCTATTGCAATCTTGCTCCAGTGCCCTAAATTTAAAGTCATAGATTGTGATGGAAAATGTGCCAAATGTTTGGCAAATTATGTGTCACCTTCAAAACATTATCGAATTGTATATTTGTAACAAGAGTTCCTGTCTTTTTAACATTTAAAACTCTCTATTGCACTGTCCTGAGCAGAAGCACAGCTATGTAGATGACATATTTATTTAACACACTTGCATCGTTTAGCACATTCCTTTTTGCACCTGCATTTCAACAGTTCTTGACAACCTTTGGCTGCCTCTGGAAGAGTGGTCCAGCATGGAGTCCATAGGGAGTCATCCTTCACTCTCCTCCTACCCCATAATTCGGGTGAAGGAACGTTTGGCTTGCCTGTAAGTGTCTGTCCCCAGATATGCCCTGCCTGGTAAACAGCCCTTTTCACATGCTGATCCAGGGCATTCAGCGTTGGAGGAATGTTCTCCATCTTACGGTTGTGAGTGAACAAGTGTTTTCTGGCTTCATTCACATGACTAAGTTCTGATGTTCTCTGGTACAAAAGAACAACATATCTTTCTATTTGGTCCATATCGTCGGGGGCTACATAAGTTGGAACACGAGATAAATGCATAAATGTATGTGTGGGCTGAGGCAAACTGTGCCATACATTCCAAGCTGTTTTCTTTCCTATTCCGAAAAATGCAGAAGCAGTATCACATCCTGATATCGCGTGAATAAACTGAAGACCCCATGATGCATCATTGCCTAGTTCAGTTGAAATCAGGTGACAGGGAATGTATCATAGTTTAGAACCATGACCGAATGCTACCATATTTCGCAATCTTTTAAGACACTTGATACCGTAATTGCGAAAACCACCACATCCGTATCAGTTGCATATATCGTCAGTTTGGTGAATCCTTGATGAAACGCATAGGAAGCATGAAACAGGAGCCGTGTGTCCGCTTCTTCATAAGTGCAGGACAAGTCTGAGAGGTCAGCAGAGGAAGATGAAACAGCGCTCTCGCCTTTTGTTGAAATAATTTGTTTTCCCTGGGGGGATTGATACTCTTGTGCAGCATTGGCAAGAAGTTGGAACGGGCTCTCTTTGTTTGCATCACACTGAAGGAAGTTCTTCCAATTAGGAGGAATTTTAGTGTTGTTGGCCACTCGGATATATATATATATATATATATATATATATATATATATATATATATATATATATATATATATATATATATATATATATATATATATATATATATATATATATATATATATGGCTACCAGTTCCACGGTTCTGTCGTGTTTGTGACTTAAGGCAGTCTTCTTTAAAGGCATCCCAAACAACATCCAAACGGCAACGTCCTGTAGCGTGCGTTCTAAATAGGGAAGAACCTCAGCTGTGAATAGTTCTGGAATGTTTTTACAGTTTCCTTTGAATTCCTTGGATCAAGTGTGTAAACAAGAGCAGCACCATCAACAATTTTAACATCAACATTTGGTGCAGACTGGTTTTGGTACCAACGACTCCAAACATTCCATCAAGTCAGATTTCGTTGATTGGTACATGATGCCATTTGATGCCAATGATGGAGGCCAGGCATGATTTTCATGCATGAAAAAGGCATCCATATTACTGTCTCGAGCTTGGCACGATATGTACATCCTTGAGAAGAGATTAACATCATCACACAAGTTATTAAAGATTTTGGAAGCGAACTTGGCAGGCTTCTTTCCCGAAGTAGAATTAAACATAGGTAGATTGTTTTTGTGAATAGTGTCATTGAATACTGTGCTATTGGTATTTATACGCTCTGCAACGAACTTCTGGTATTCTGTTTTGCCGATGTTTTCTGCAGTCCTTATTGTATTTACAACACTATCAGGCATTATCCGGTTAGTGTTAAGTGTGTACAAATCTGTGCCAGTATCAGCAAAGGGGTTTCCGAGTTCTTCCATCACATCGGTTACGTTCTTGACTTGTGATGTGAATGCCTTCTGCACACTTGGTATATGTTCATGGTGGCGATTTGTGTCCTTTTTCATGGAATGTTTCTCATCGTTCTCCATCAAAAGTCGAGCCCTTTCTGGGCCCGCCACCCTCCATCTTGTAAGTGCGGCTTCATTTTCTGTGATACCTATCGCGCTCTCATCTCCTTTCACCATTGCATTCATCTGTTCATGAACCTGCTCATGGGCTAGTGCTGATAATTTGTGTGTAGATTTCTGGGTGACGAAGTTGCCCTTAAGGAACTCTGCATAAGTGGCTGGGCTGTTAATCTCCAGGGCATGAATAGTCATCCAGCGTGAATAGTGGTAGTGGTCAAGAGCAAACATCCATGGAATAATCTTTCCAAGTGAATCCAAGTAGGACACAAAATTTGGATGACGTTGTGATCTAAGGAACTGTAGGAATAGGAGTTCCAACTGCCAAACTCTGAACCAGTAATCAAGCTGTGGATGCATTGATGCCATTTCATTACACCACACATCATAGTGTAGTTGTTCATCTTCTGGTGTTTTCTTTTGATATTCATCATAAGACCTCTGAAGTGGGATGAACAGAGCTGCTGTTATTTGATGAGCCCATTGACTTCTGGATGTGTGTGAACCTTTCTGTAGATTAGCTGCACGCCCCTAAGTTGTAACATATGCTGAAGTCATCACATAGGTCTAGCCACTTCCGTCTAGCCAATCGCCGATGACTTTCAACATGGCCATTTCTATGTGGAGACCCCCATCATCATACATATCGTTTTTCCCCATACTCTTCGGGCCATTTCCACTGAATTCTTTTGGCGATAGCATATACTAGTTGATCAACAGAAAGCACAGTCAGGATTGAATCGAACTGTAATCTGTTGGATGATATCCATTCCATGCTTGACCATAGAGGGTGTGTGTGCAACATCTCGAAACAATGGAAGCAGAGTGATAATTGCAGGGGGCTTTGGCACAGACAGCTGTAAGCTGGCAAAGTAGGCTGACCATGATATATCCTTGTGCAAAATATCAGTCAAGTTTTCATCTGCCAAAAGTGTCCTCACCCTTTCGAAACAATTAAGGCATTTGCATTTGGTGTTCATCCACGGCAGCAGGAATCACTTGCTCATCAGTTACTGCTGGAATGATGTTGCCAAGGAGCGATATTGGTGGCACGTTAGTGTATGACTTTGGTAATGACTTGATATATTTCAGCTTTTGCTGGTTCCTGCTTTCAGGAATTTTCTGACATACCCTAGCAACACCAGGATTGTCATTCGTAATATGTTGTGTGATGGACATTGCTGTGCTATGGAAGGAATCAAGTCTTGAAGTAGATGACGGATTAGTATCAATGTTGTCCAGGTTGCCGGTATTTTTTTTTTTTTTTTTACAACAAAGGAGACACCTCAAGGGCACACAAAAAAGAAAACAATAATAAAAAAAAGCCCGCTACTCGCTGCTCCCAAAAAAGAATCAAAAGAGGTGGCCGAAAGAAAGGTCAATTTCGGGAGGAGAGGTGTCCTCGTACCCTCCTTTTGAAAGGGTTCAAGTCGTAGGCAGGAGGAAATACAGATGAAGGAAGATTGTTCCAGAGTTTACCAGCGTGAGGGATGAAAGAGTGAAGATGCTGGTTAACTCTTGCATAAGGGGTTTGGACAGTATAGGGATGAGCATGAGTAGAAAGTCGTGTGCAGCGGGGCCGCGGGAGGGGGGGAGGCATGCAGTTAGCAAGTTCAGAAGAGCAGTCAACATGGAAATATCGATAGAAGATAGAAAGAGAGGCAACATCGCCGCGGAATTTCAGAGGTAGAAGACAAGGCGGACAAGGCCCCTGTATATGGATAGCAACTGCGCGGGGGAGAAGAACTGGCGGAGACGATACTGAACGCCCAACCTCAAGGAAGCTGATTTAGCGAGAGAGGAGATATGAAGTTTCCAGTTGAGATTTTGAGTTAAGGATAGACCGAGGATGTTTAGTGTTGAAGACGGTGACAGCTGAGTGTTGTCGAAGAATAGGGTATAGGTGTTTGGAAGATTGTGTCGAGTTGATAGGTGGAGAAATTGAGTTTTTGAGGCATTGAAGGACACAAGGTTCCTTCTGCCCCAATCGGAAATGATAGCAAGGTCTGAGGTTAAGTGTTCTGCAGCCTCCAGTATGAACAGATTGTGAGCAGATTGTCTGGAAGGGTACAAGGACAGACAGTGCCCTCCTTGTTATACATATCAAACTCGATCAGAGGATACAGACATACCTTTTTCGAAAAAAAAAGTCAATTAAGATCACGTTTCCGTGTCTTGTTGTGGATGAGTAGCCCTAGGTACAATGGGAGAACAGTTTCACGGTCAGAGTTGTGGCGTACTGCAACTGATTCCTTCTTACCACGTTTGATAGCATTGAAGACAAACAACTGGGTAATGGATGAGGCAGCTGTGCTTATTTCGTTGTCAGCAATACGTTGTCCTACATTTGAACCTCTTAGAATCATCTCTACCAATGCAAAAAGAGACACTGGGAGATCGTCGTACATACTGTTCATCACATAAGGAACCACTGAACTGGTATTTTTTCTCAAGTACTTCTTTGCGAACAAGCTTTGCTATTCTCATCAGCATAACAGCTTCATCATCTGGATCACCAATATCATCCTTGAATGACAATACAGTGCCGAAGTTCCTGTTATGGGCTTCAAGATCTGGAATATGGTGCAGAAGTTTCTGTGTAAGTCTTGTTGAATGAATGTTTCCAGTTGTTACACCACTTAATCTTTGTAGTCTATCACTATACAATGCCTTAAGATCAGTGAGTTTGAAAACATGACTCCGGTCCCCACCTAATTGGCCATATTCCTCAATATGTGAAACCACCTCAGCAAATGCAAGTGAGTCTGCAATAATTTGGTGACACTTTTCAGTCGAATGCCTTTGTTGAGATCTATGTTTGTTATAAAATGATGTCAAGCACTTAAAGTGATACACAGCATCAATTGCGACCATATCTCCTGCTAATAATTTGGCCAACACCTTTGTGTTTTGGAGTTATGTAGCGATTTTTCGGACGGGTATCAAGAGACAATGTTTCTTCTTTGTGAAAGTCTCCCGTGGTTCCATCACAGAAAAGACAAGCTGTATCCATGGGACATGCTGAAGTGGTTGAACTGCGAAGGTGTTTTTTATGCGGTGATTGGGTTGTTTTCATACAAGCTTTTCCTTGCTGCTTCCTGGCTCTCTCTACTTTTGTTGCATTACACAGGACGTAACAATTTTTTATGCCATCCAGCTTTATGCCTTGCCATCGTTTTTTCCATGCCGTCACCATCATCAAGTCGGGATACGTTTATGTTCAAGGGCACCTTGCTCAATGCATGAAAGTCAGATAAATTAGTGGCCAGAGACGAGTAACCTGTTGCTGATGGGTTTATGAGTGTTCCACCATGTTCTTGACACAGAGCACAAATGTCCCAGTTGGTCGGTTGAACTGATGCAGCACCTGCCCGAGGAGCGAGTTTAAGTCTTTTGGACATGGTCGGTGATTGGGTAGATGACCATCACTTCATGGACGCTTCTTGTTTCTGAAAAATATAAATGATACCTTGTTAAATGTGGTTCCACTGATTATATAAAGTCATGCATAATGCATTCTTGATATCAGTTTAGCAAAGAGAAAGTTGCAAATCATACATCGGTTCGATTAGAATTAAGACCATTTAAAAAAATCTGAAGGAGAATGTTATATGTCTTGATATGTGTTTTATTGGATTCCTTGACCTCAACAACATAGGTATATACATCAAGATTATTGAAATTGGGGTACCTAGGGCGATTTTATGGACGAAAACGTGTTTTGTGGCGGCCTTTTTTAATTTATCAATTTTTGGCGGGAACGGTTGGAGTGACGTCGTGGTTCCCGCAATTTGTGTAATCAGCATACCCCATAAAAAACTAAGACAAATTTCCATGCTTCTTTCCGGAATTGCACGCCCCTTTCACATATCCGCCCCACTAACTTTTTATGTTGTTCAGTGATGATCTTCTTTCCAAAATGAACTGTCCTATCCATTTTTACGCCGATGACTTAACTCTGCATTTCTCAACTTCTTTTGATAGAAGGCCAACTCAACAGGAACTATACGATTCCAGGCTGGATGCTGCAGAACGTTTAACCTCAGACCTTACTATCATTTCCGATTGGGGCAAGAAGAACCTGGTGCCCTTCAACACCTCAAAAACTCAGTTTCTTCACATATCAACTCGACACAACCTTTCAAACACCTATCCCCTATTCTTCGACAACACTCAGCGGTCACCTCCTCCAACACAAAACATTCTCGGTCTATCCTTAACTCAAAATCTCAACTGGAAACTCCATATCTACTATCTCACTAAATCAGCTTCCTCGAGTTTGGGCGTTCTGTATCGTCTCCGCCAGTTTTTCGCCCCCGCATAGATGCTGTCCATATACAGTGGCCGTGTCCGCCCTCGAATGGAGTATGCATCACATGTGTGGAGAGGCTCCACTCACAGCTCTCTTGAAAAAAAAAATAGCGTCAAAGGCTCTTCGTCTCATCAACTTCCCTCTTCATACAGACAGTCTTCTACCTCTTAAACTCCTCCGCCATGTTGCCTCTAATTAGTTTTCTATCGATATTTTCATGATGACTGCTCTTCTGAGCTTGGTAACTGCATGCCTCCCCCCCCTCACACGGCCCTGCTGCACTCAACTTTATACTCTAGCTCATCCAAACCCCTTATGCAAGAGTTAACCAGCATCTTCACTCTTTCATTCCTTACACTGGTAAACTCTGGAACTGCCATCCTTCGTCTGCATTTCCTCCTGCTTATGACTTGACCTCTTTCAAGAAGAGTGTATCAAGACACCTCTCCAACCGAAATTGACCTCTCCTTTGGTCACTCTACTTTTGTCTATTATGGAAGCGGTGAGTAGCGGGCTTTTTTGTTTCTCTGCACTCGTTTTGCTGCCCTTAAGCCGTCTCCTTTGCTGTTAAATATATATATATATATATATATATATATATATATATATATATATATATATATATATATATATATATATATATATATATATATATATATATATATATATATATATATATATATATATATATATATATATATATATATATATATATATATATATATATATATATATATATATATATATATATATATATATATATATATATATATATATATATATATATATATATATATATATATAAGATGCTCTCCATATATAGGGGCCTTGTCCACCCTCGTATTGAATATGCATGTCACTCACACAGCTCTTCTGGACAAAGTGGAGTCTAAGGCTCTTTGTCTCATCAGCTCTCCTCCTCTTACTGACAGCCTTCTACTTCTTAACCCGGTAGCAGCGATGGGCCAAATGTGTGTCTTTACCGTGTACCAGCGATGGGCTAAATTTTTGCCATTATATGAACCCTCCCAAATAAATGATGCATAAACTGATCACAAATGCATTGATATATATTATGAAATAGTTTGTGTGGGTCATGATTTTTTCTCATTTTTCTAGCTTAGAGGGGCCTTTAAGAAACATATCCCCGCAGCTACCAGGTTAAGTTCCGCCGCCATGTTGCATCTCTTTCTATCTTCTATCGATATTTTTATGCTGACTGTTCTTCTGAACTTGCTAAATGCATGCCTCCCCCACTCCCGCGGCCCCGTTGCACACGACTTTCTACTCATGCTCATCCCTATGCTGTCCAAAACCCTTATATAAGAGTTAACCAGCATCTCCTTTCGTTCATCCAGTTCACTGGTAAACACTGGAACATTCTTCCTTCCTTCCTTCGTCTTGACCTCTTTCAAGAAGTGTATCAAGACGCCTTTCTATCCGAAATTGACCTCTCTTTTGGCCACTCTATACTTATCACTATATGGCTGTACATTGTACAGCCATCTACTAGTTTGTTAAGGTACAGGCATTGTCATTTAATTTTCTTCCTGACAGGTGTCATTTTACATGAAATACTGGTAAGTACTACTGTTATACACATTATTATCCCGCGCAATTGAGCTATTTTTCAGGGGAGTGTGCGGGAAAAAATGGCAGTCGTGGGTTGGCGGTTTATGAGGCTAAAGTCCGCAGTATCACATTTGCCGACCTGGCTACACTGGTGGCTTCGTCTGCAGCAGTTTGTTTGTGTTCGAATTGCTACGCACATTCGAATTAGAGGACAAACTTTGTTTGATAAATGTGTTCGAATTGGGAATTGTTCGAATTGAAAGGCGTTCGAATCACGAGGTTACCAATATATATATATATATATATATATATATATATATATATATATATATATATATATATATATATATATATATATATATATATATATATATATATTTTTTTTTTTTTACAGCACAGAGAGCAACTCAAGAGCAACACAAAGAAAATGTAGAAAGTAAAGCCCGTTAACTGTTCCTCCCATATAGCGAAAAGTATAGAGTGGCCAAAAGAGTGGTCAATTTCGGAATGAGAGGTGTCTTGATACACTCTTCTTGAAAGAGGTGAAGTCATAGACAGGAGGAAATAGAGACGAAGAAAGACTGTTCCAGAGTTTACCAGTAAAGGGGATGAAAGAATGACTATGCTGGTTAACTCTTGCATAAGGGGTTTCGACAGTATATGGATGAGCTTGGGTAGAAAGTTGTGAGCAGTGGGGCTGCAGGAGAGGGGGAGCCATGCAGCTAGCAAGTTCAGGTGAGCAGTCAGCATGAAAATATCGATAGAATATAGAGAGAGATGCAACATGGCGAAGGAATTTAAAAGGTAGAAGGCTGTCAGTATATATATATATATATATATATATATATATATATATATATATATATATATATATATATATATATATATATATATATATATATATATATATATATATATATATATATATATATATATATATATATATATATATATATATATATATTCTCTAGAAAGGCGAAGGGTGCGTGGAGACATGATCAAGGTTTATAATGGATGAAGGGCTTTTATAAGGGGGATATTCATAAGGTTTTGTTAGTAAGAGAACCGGGCAGGACACGGAGTAATGGGATTAACCTGGATAAATTCAGATTCAATAGGGACATAGACAAAAACTGATTTACTAACAGAGTGGTGGATGAGTGGAATAGCCTGAGCAGTCATGTGGCGAGTGCTAATACAATTGTCACATCAAAAAAATATATTAGATAAATTCATTGACAGTGATATTAGGTGTGGCTAGATTCACGGGATCTTAGGTTCAAAGGAGCAGCCTTGTACAGGCCTAACGGCCTTTTGCAGACTCCTACGGTCTTATATATATATATATATATATATATATATATATATATATATATATATATATTTATATATATATATATATATATATATATATATATATATATATATATATATATATCATTGAATGTGAAAGCTAGTTGAGCATTGCTTATTTTTCTTAAGATATTCTCTTTATAACTCATGATAGTCTTATACTCTTTCTTAATCGGCTGTATGACTTCGCCGAAGCTAGTCATGTTCGCTAGATCGCGAATTCGGGTCCTAGACTCTTCCTCAGTAGCGAGGTCTTTCC
Source organism: Eriocheir sinensis (assembly GCF_024679095.1). Lineage (NCBI taxonomy): Eukaryota > Metazoa > Arthropoda > Malacostraca > Decapoda > Varunidae > Eriocheir > Eriocheir sinensis. The sequence continues at coordinate 9,923,945 of NC_066538.1, forward strand.
TTGGTCAGGGTACCGGAGAGAATGGCTTGTGTGTGTGTGTGTTGGGGGGAGGAGATTGCTCCCTCTTGCAAGAGGGAGCACGGGCCTTTGCCAAAGGCGGCCCGTAACAGGGAGCCGACAGACCGACTCTATCGGCGATCGAAATCTAGCCGACCAAGTCGGTCTGTCGACGAGGACTGGCGTGTCTCTGGCTTGTGTGGGGAGTGGGGGTGGATTTTACCGCTGCGTTGGGCCTCTCACTGCGCGTCCTGGTCTCTGATTAGCTGACAGGTGTTACTTCGGGCTACGCGGGGATACTCATCAAACTTGTTCTTCGCGCACTTGGTAGGGCTTGTAGATCTTCTGCTTGCATGTTTAATGTCGGGTTTATTGTTTTGATGTAGAGTGCCTCTAGGATGGGGAGGCGTCTTGTGTCAGGACATGTTGTCAGGATCTCCGTGTTGTTTTCCAGTATTTATCTTGTGATGTTGATTCTATGTTCCTCCTTCAGGTGTTTCTGAGGTGCTCCTGACGCGAGGTGGAATGTCAGTCGTCGCGAGAGTCTTGTTGTCGTCATGCCAACATAGGTGGAGGGAAGGCTTCACAGTTTCCTTGGTTGCACGTGAACCTATATATGACATGCGACTTTTGTAGGCTCTCTGTCTCTTTTGAGGGGTTGATTTTCAGAAGGAGAGGGCTGGTTTTCTTCGTCTTGTAGTATATGACCAGCTTTACTTGTTTGTTGGGGTCGGAAGGCTTGACGTTTCTTCTTACTATTTGTGTGGTGACCCTCTCATCTTCTTTGTAGGCGGTAGAGAATGTCGCTTTGTAAAACATGCTGATGTCTTCTTTCTTCTCCTCTTTCTGCTTCTTGCTGTGCCAGCCGTCTATGAACTACTTCGTCAGGCGGCTGATGTCCTTTTCGCTGAAGCCGTTGTTTATCAGAACTTGAGTTGAGCGCTCTATTTCTTGATGGACTTGCTTCCACGTACTGCAGTGTGTGAGCCCTCTTCTAATATAGGCGCAGATGGTAGAATCCTTGTACTTCATGGGGCACTCACTTCGTCCGTTTAAGCAGAATTCTAGGTTCGTTGGTTTGGTGTAGACGCTGGTGGTAAATCTTCCGTCTGTCGGGTCCCTGCTACGGGCCGCCTTTGGCAGAGGCCCGTGCTCCCTCGTGCAAGAGGGAGCAATCTTTCCCCCCCCCCACACAAACCAGAGACACGCCAGTCCTCGTCGACAGACCGACTTGGTCGGCTAGATTTCGATCGCCGATAGAGTCGGTCTGTCGGCTCCCTGCTACGGGCCGCCTTTGGCAAAAGCCCGTGCTCCCTCGTGCAAGAGGGAGCAATCTTCCCCCCCACAAAAGCCATTCTCTCCGGTACCCTTACCAAGGAAAAACCTCGCTACTGAGGAAGGGTCTAGGACCCGAAATCGCGATCTAGCGAACATGACTAGCTTCGGCGAAGTCATACAGCCGATTAAGAAAGAGTATAAGACTATCATAAGATATAAGGAGAATATCTTAAGAAAAATAATCACAGCTCAACTAGCTATCAAATTCAATGAGATACGCATTAGAGAAAGACTCCTGCCCATATACACCATCAATATATATATATATATATATATATATATATATATATATATATATATATATATATATATATATATATATATATATATATATATATATATATATATCATCTGTTGGATGATAGATTGAGACAGGTGGTACATATCGGTAGGCAACAACTATGATTTATGAAGGGACTTGGAACGGTTGACGGAATTTTCTCACTTCGACAGAATATGGAAAAACATCGGGAAAAGCAGAAAGTACTACGTATGGTTTTTATTGACTTGGAGAAAGCATACGATAGGGTCCCACGGCAAGAAGTATGGAGAAGCCTAAGAGAAAGAGGAGTGCCAGAAAAGTATGTCAGAATTGTCCAAGAATGCTACAAGAATGTTACAGCTAGAGTTCGGAGTACGGTTGGTACAACTGACAGTTTCCATGTGAAAGTCGGCTTACACCAAGGATCGGCACTAAGTCCATTACTTTTCAATATAGTGTTCGATGTCATTACAGAAAATGTCAGAGAGGAACCACCCTGGTGTGTATTATATGCTGATGACATCGTCTTGGTGACAGAGGAGAGAAGACAGCTGGAAAGAAAACTAGAAGAATGGAGAGTTGCTTTGGAAAGCAGAGGAATGAAGATTAGTAGGTCCAAAACGGAATACTTCACAACAGATACAAGTGGCGACCAACAGGCCACAATTAGACTAAATGGTGAAATGTTGAAGAGAGTGAAAACATTTAAGTACTTGGGATCAATGGTAGACGAGACAGTGGAGATGGAAAAAGAAGTGAATTTCCGGATCCAATGTGGCTGGAATAACTGGCGGAAAGTTTCTGGTGTGATATGTGATAGGAGGGTACCAGTAAGAGTGAAGGGTAAAGTTCACAAAGCAGTGGTCAGACCTGCAATGGCGTATGGGCTTGAAGCAGCACCTCTGAAGAAGAACGAAGAAAAGAAGATGGATGTGGCGGAAATGAAGATGTTGAGATGGATGGTAGGAGTCACCAGAAGAGATCGAATTAGGAATGAATATATAAGAGGAACAGTGAAAGTAATTGAAATCTCCAAGAAGATCCAGGAGTCAAGATTGAGGTGGTATGGACACTTGAGAAGAAGAGTTGGGGAAGATCATGTGGGAAGGGAAGTCATGGAAATGAAAGTGCAGGGAAATAGAAGAAGAGGAAGGCCCAAACGAAGGTGGATTGATAGCATAAACGGAGATCTAAGGGAGAAGAATTTTAACCCAGAGATGGCCAACAACAGAAATACGTGGAGAAGGCTCATTCACAACGGCGACCCCGAATAGGGAAAAGCTGGGAAGAAGAAGATATATATATATATATATATATATATATATATATATATATATATAGATATATATATATATATATATATATATATATATATATATATATATATATATATATATATATATATATATATATATATATATATATTTATTTATTATTATTTTTTTTTTTTACATCCCCGCCTATAGCGCCGGTAGGCTTTCTTCAGGGGCCAGATGGTCGGTCCAAGTCCATCATAGCGAAGGCAATTTTTATAGTGGGGCCAGTTATGCTTAGCTCATGCTGCCCCGCGAAACTCATTCTGGATTCACTGGACGGTTTCTTCTAGAGTCCGGGCTGATGGCTGGTCTTGTGGACATGTGGAAAGTCTTACGTCACTCGGCGGTGACTGAAAAATGCCAAATGGTAGCGAGGGGATTCGAACCGACGTACATACATATATACATATGTATATATTGATGGGTGGTCTTCTGGACAGCATGTGGGTAGTCTTACGCCACTCGGCGGTAACGTGGGGATTCGAACCGACGTACATACGTACACAGATACGTGTATATATATATATATATATATATATATATATATATATATATATATATATATATATATATATATATATATATATATATATTCTTTTTTTATAGCAGAGGAAACAGCTCAAGGGTAAAAAGAAAATGAAACAATAATGAAAAATAAGCCCGCTATTCCCTGCTCCTATAAAAAGCTCAGAATGGCCGAAAGATGGTATATTTCGGGAGGAGAGGTGTCCTGATACCCTCCTCTTGAAAGAGTTCAAGTCGTCGGCAGGAGGAAATACAGGTAAGAACAGAGTTTACCTGCATAAGGGATGAGTGAAGATGATGGTTAACTCGTGCGTATGAGATTTGGACATTAAAGGGATTAGCTTGAGTAGAAAGTCGTGTGCGGCGAGGCCGCAGAAGGGGATTAGGGATGCAGTTATTAAATTCAGAAGAGCAGTCAACGTGAAAATATCGATAGAAGATAGAGAGGAAACATGGCGGCGTAATTTATGAGGTAGGATGAGACGAAGAGCCCTAGGCCCGTACCAAGAGTCACGAAGGTTTAGCGACGAAGATCGACGGGAAGGACGGTGCGTACCTATAGTCACTAGCATTTGTGTAACGAAGGTCTGCGGGAGAGACGAAGGGAAGGCAAGGTCTACCCCGTGTCTTCCCTCAGACCTTCGAGGAAAAATATGTTTATTTTTCAAATTTGGCGTGACAAAAAGTTGCGGTTCAGTTAAAACAATCTGAGAAAATATTTTCCCTAATTGGAAAGTCATCTATTATAGTTGCAGCGAACATGTTTGTCTTGTTTACAACAAAAGCACGCGCCTTCAAAGCACAGAGGTACCAGCCAGGTGGGAACCTTCGTGGCTCACATTCTCGAACGATCTATGGGTTTTCAAATTATTTCTCATTTCAGTTAAGACATCTGGCTTTGCAAGTGCAAACTAAGGGCATCTTAATAATTTACTGCATGCAAATAACGGTTAATAATGAAAAAAAAACATGAAATAATAAATGTTGAATGCTTTGCTAGGCTATTTCGAATAACTTAGGCTACCCATGTTATTTATACATGCAAAATCAAAATTACTTAAGTATAGACACTTGCGGAGTCGTATGTCACTTTATATCCCTTAATGAGATGAAATATGATTATCTGAAAGGCTATAGATCGTTCGAGTATGATCAAACTATACTGTTTGATATACAAAGATGTTTCTTCGTGTCCTTGTATGGTATATTATCGATGCAAATCTTCTGTTTGCGGTTCATATACGAGGGTTTGAGGATATTTTGGATACACAAACATTCAATTGATCTTCACGTAATTACAAACTCACAATGCGCAGGGACAGACGGAATGAAACGGACAACATTATGGCTGTAATAGCACTATGGAGGTAATATATCTCCATGAATAGCAATGTGTGTTTGTATGTGTGTGCGTGCATTAGATCTGGTTGATGAAAAGTAGGCTGCGGTTTGTGTATGTGCATTTACCTTCCCGAGCGACTTGTAGTAAGGGTTGAAGGCACGGTCTGAGGTCGTGCCTACATTGTCGAAGCGAAGGTAAGCGGCTCGACCTTCATGACTCTAGGTACGGGCCCTAGACTCCACTCTGTCAAAGAGAGCTGTGTGAGTGGACCCCCCCCACACATGAGATGCATACTCCATACGAGGGCGGACAAGACTCCTGTGTATAGATAGCAACTGTTCGGGGGGAGAAGAACTGGCGGAAACGAATCAGAACGCCCAACCTTGAGGAAGCTGATTTAGTTAGAGTAGATATGTGAAGCTTTCAGTCAAGATTTTGAGGATGTTTAGTGCTGAAGAAGCTGACAGCTGAATGTTGTTGAAGAATAGGGGAGAGGTGTTCGGAAGATTGTTTCAAGCTGCTAGGTGGAGAAATTGGGCTTTTGAGGCATTGAAGGACACAAGGTTCCTTTTATCCCAATCGGAAATGATAGCAAAGTCTGAGGTTAAGCGTTCTGCAGCCTCTAGTTTGGAGTCTTGTAATTCCTGTTGAGAGGGTCTTCTGTTGAAAAAAAGTTGAATAATGCAGAGTGGAGTCGTCAGCATACGAGTGGATAGGACATTTGGCTATGGAAAGAAGATCATTGATGAATAACAGGAAAAGAGTGGATGACAGGACAGAGCCCTGTGGAACACCACTGTTAATAGGTTAGGGGAAGAACAGTGACCGTCTACCACAGCAGAAATAGTACGGCCAGAAAGGAAACTGAAGATAAAGGAACAGAGAGAAGTATCTATCGAAAGCTTTCGATATGTCTAGTGCAACTGAGAAAATTTCACGGAAACAGCTAAGAGAGGATGACCAAGAGTCAGATAAGAGAGCAAGAAGATCGCCAGTAGAACATCCCTTGTGGAATCCATACTGGCGATCAAATAGAAGGTCAGAAGTGGAAAGGTGCTTTTAAATCTTCCGGTTAATGGTTGATTCAAAAGCTTTAGATAGACAGGAAAGTAGAGCTATAGGGCGGTAGTTTGAGGGATTGGAACGATCACCCTTCTTAGGCACAGGATGTATTAAGGTGTACTTCCTGCAGGAAGGAATGTAGATATTGACAGGCAAGGATGAAAGAGTTTGACCAGGCAAGGTTTTAGCACGAAAGCACAGTTTTTAAGGGCAATAGGAGGCACTCCATCAGGACCATAAGCCTTCTGAGAGTTGAGGCCAGAGAGGGCATAGAAAACATCACGCTTAAGAATCTTATTAAAAGGCATAAAGGAGTCAGAGGGGGGATGATTAGGAGGAATATGCTCAGAAACGTTCAGAATGGAGTTTTTACAGAAAGTTTAAGGGAAGAGTTCAGCCTTAGACATAGATGAGACTGCGATGCTGCCATCAGGGTTAAGAAAAGGAGGGAAAGATGAAAAAGTGAAATTGGAGGAGATATTTCTGGCTTGGTGCCAGAAGTTTCTGTAAGAATTAGAAAAAGAAAGGTTTTGACAGTTACTATGGATGGAAGAGCTTTTGGTAAATCGAAGAATTGATTTGGCACGATTCCGGGCAGAAATGTAAAGAACACGGTTAGCAGGAGTGCGAAGGATCTGGTACCTTTTGTGAGCTGCCTCTCCATCTCTGATAGCACGAGAACTCGCGTGATTAAACCAAGGCTTTTTACTTCGAGGAGTAGAGAAAGTACATGGAATGTGTGCCTTCATTCTAGAGGCAATCACCTCTGTGATGCGCTGGGCACACACAGGGGGGTCTCCATTCCACGGCAAATCGGAAAACTACATCCTCAGGTCGTCCCACGGAGCTGAAGCAAAATGCCAGAAGCATCGCCTCTTCGGTGGTTCCAGATGATGTACAGGAGTGATAGGAAAGGATACAGAAATAAGGTTGTGATCGGAGGAGCCCAACGGAGAAAACAGTTTGACAGAGTGAGCAGAAGGGTTAGAGGTAAGTAAGAAGTCTAATATGTTGGGCCTGTCTCCAAGACGGTCGGGAATACGTGTTGGGTGTTGGACTAACTGCTCTAGATCATTGAGGAGAGCAAAGTTGTAGGCTTGTTCACCAGGCTGGTCAATGGAAGAGGATGAAAGCCAAAGCTGGTGATGAATATTGAAATCTCCTAGGATGGAGATTTCAGCGAAGGGAGAGTGGGTCAAGCTGTACTTCACTTTAGAGTTCAAGTAGTCAAAGAATTTTACATAGTTAGTAGAGTTAGGTGAGATATAAACAGCATAGATGTATTTAATAACAGAATGACATTGAAGTCTTAGCCAGATGGTGGAAACTTCTGAAGAGTCAAGGTCGTGGGCACGAGAGCAAGTGATGTCGTTGCACACGTAGGCGCAACATCCGGCTTTGGATTGAAATTTGGGATAGAGATAGTAGGAGGGAACAGAGTAGAGATTGCTGTCAGTAGTCGCCGAGACCTGTGTTTCGGTGAGGAAGAGAAGGTGAGGTTTAGAGGAGGAGAGTTGGTGCTCCACAGAATGGAAATTGGAACAAAGACGGCGAATGTTGCAGAAATTGATAAGAAAGAGTTCTAGGAGTTATCAACACACCTTTCAAGTCGGCAGCCAGAAGGGGAGTCCTCTATTGGGGAATGTGTGGTCCCCCTCCCCCAGGCGGGGGCCTCGAGGCTATTTCTTTTTTTTTTTTTTACATCAGGGGACACAGCTCTAGGGCAACAAAAAGAGTACAAAAAAAGCCTGCTACTCGGCGCTCCTATAAAAGATAAAAGTAAAGAGTACCCAAAAGAGAGGTCAATTTCGGGTGGAGAGGTGTCTTGATACACTCTTCTTGAAAAAGGTCAAGTCATAGGCAGGAGGAAATACAGACGAAGGAAGGTTGTTCCAGAGTTTACCAGTAAAGAGGATGAATGAATGGAGAAGCTGGTTAACTCTTTCATAAACGGCTTGGGCAGTACAGGGATGAGCATGAATAAAAAGTCATGTGTGTCGAGGCCGCGGGAGGGGAGGAGGCATGCAGTTAGCAAGTTCGGAAGAGCAGTCAGCATAAAAATATCGATAGAAGATAGAAAGAGAGGCAACATGGCGGCGGAATTTAAGAGGAAGAAGACTCTCATTAAGAGGAGGAAAGCTGATGAGACGAAGAGCCTTAGACTCCACTCTGTCTAGGAGAGCTGTGTGAGTGGAACCCCCCCCACACGTGAGATGCATACTTCATACGAAGGCGGACAAGGCCCCTATAAATGGAAAGCATCTGTGCGGGGTAAAAGTACTGGCGGAGACGGTACAGAACGCCCAGCTTCGAGGAAGCTGATTTAGTAAGATAAGAGATATGAAGTTTCCAGTTGAGATTTTGAGTTAAGCATAGACCGAAGATGTTTAGTGTTGAAGAAGGTGATAGCTGAGTGTTGTCGAAGAATAGGGGATAGATATCTGGAAGATAGGTGGAGAAACTGTGTTTTTGAGGCGTTGAAGGACACCAGGTTCTTCTTGCCCCAATCGGAAATAATAGTAAGGGCTGAGGCTAAGCATTCTGCAGCCTCCAGCCTGGAATGGTTTATTTCCTGTTGATTGGGTCTTCTATTAAAAGAAGTTGAGTAAAGCAGAGTGGAGTCATCGGCGTAAGAATGAATAGGACAGTTGGTTTTTTAAATAAGATCATTTTTGAACAATAGCAAGAGAGTGGGAGATAGGACAGAGCCCTGCGGGACACTACTGTTAATAGGTTTAGGGGAAGAACAGTGACCGTCTACCACAACAGAAATATACCGGTCAGAAAGGAAACTGGAGATACAGGTACAGTATGAATGATATAAACCGTAGGAGGGTTGTTTGAAAAGCAAAGATGTGTGATAGACCCGACCCT